>NW_024756474.1:0-8350 GCF_018991925.1 Homarus americanus | reverse complement strand
TACATCTCCAGTTACGAGGAAAATTCAAAATAATTATCTTTGAGAATCTGGGAACATGAAAGATCACAATTCTCAAAAAAAAAATCGTAAATTATCTTTTCCTCGTCTAGTTGTCTTATTTATTTACCTTAATTACCTATAATGGCCGCCCAAACTAGAGGTGGCCACCGTATAAGAAAATCCCAAAACAAAAATAGTCTCAATTTTGTCAACCATCCTATTTTTGTTCGTAGCTTTAATAGGCCAATTATAGAGTTTTCTCACGTTCTCGGCTACAGGGTAAAATTACAGAGAATCCCAAAGAATCTGAGGCCAACTGTTGTGTTTATCGACGAAGTTTTGTTCAAGTTTTTGTTACAATGTCGCTGTTTTGTTGGGTGTGTTGGGCTCCACTTGTGTTAAGGAGTCACCAGCGGGAGATAGAGATGGCACGAGGGAGGTCTGTGTTTTGTACCCTGTGTGTGTGTGTGTGTGTGTGTGTGTGTGTGTGTGTGTGTATATACTGTGGTTATATGTGTACAGGAGACGTTAATAATGTGTCTGTGAACATAAACGTCAGTAACATGATAACTATGACCCAATGAAAAGACCTGGGCTGACCTGACCTCCCTCCACAACACCCTGTCGTTGACCTGGGCTGACATGACCCTCCTAAACCACACGTGTATTTGACCTGAGCTGACCTGACCTCCCTCCACCACACCTGTATTTGACCTGGGCTGACCTCATCTCCCTCCACCACACTTGTATTTGACCTGGGCTGACCTCACCTCCCTCCACCACACTTGTATTTGACCTTGGGTGACCCATGATCTGTTAACATGAGAACATAAGAATGGAGGAAACTGCAGCAGGCCTATTGGCCCATACTGGGCAGTCCCATTTACACCCAACCCCTATCGCTCATATAAGCATCCAACCTATGTTTGAAGCCATCCAGCGTATTCTAGTTAATGATGATATTTGGTAACTTGTTCCATTCATCCACCACTCTGTTTCGAAACCAGTGTTTACCTATTTTGCGCCAAAATCTAAATTTGTCTAATTTAAAACCATTGTTACGAGTTCGCTCCTGGTTGGATAGTTTGAGTACCTTTGTAATGTCCCCTTTGTTTAGCCCTGACTTCCACTTATACACCTCTATCAGGTCGCCCCTCGCTCTACGTCTCTCGAGAGAGTGCAAATTAAGATGCTTTAACCTGTCTCTATACTCAAGGTTCCTAATGCCCGGGATTAGTCTTGACATTCTCCTCTGGATTCTTTCCAAGGATTCTATATCCATTCTGTAATACGGTGACCATAACTGAACTGCGTAATCCAGGTGTGGTCTCACAAGAGCAAGATATAATCTTAAGATGACCTCGCTCGTCTTGTGACTAACACTCCTTTGTATGAACCCAAGTACTTTATTAGCCTTGTTACGAGCAAAAACACATTGTTTACTTGGCTTAAGATTCCTACTTATCATTACTCCTAAATCTCTCTCGCAGTCTGATTTCACAATGACATCGTTGTTCATCTGGTATCTGGTTTCCCTGTTTATATCTCCTATACTGAGTACTTTACATTTGTCCACATTGAATTTCATCTGCCATTTTTTAGACCATTCGAAAAATTTGTTTAGATCTTCCTGTAGTTTTGCTGAGTCCTCGTCAGATTTAATTACACGTCCTATTTTAGTGTCATCGGCAAATTTACTTATGTTGCTGTCTATGCCGATATCTATGTCGTTTATGTATATAATAAATAATAATGATCCAAGTACCGAGCCTTGGGAAACTTCACTAGTGACGTTGCTCCAATGGGATTTAGTGCCGTTAATGCTCACTCGCTGTTTCCTGTCCTGTAACCACGCCCTAATCCATTTTAGAATATTACCTTTAATGCCATGTGCTTCTACCTTTCTTATTAGTCTTTCGTGGGGGACTCTGTCGAAGGCTTTGCTAAAGTCGAGATATACCACATCATAATTGTGCCCCTCGTCCACCGATTCGAAAACTGATGAAAAGAATGTTAAACCACCAGAGGTCACCTGGCTGGCGTCCAAACCATCGTGCCGTGTTCTGATAGGAGGAATTTACAGGTTGATATTTCACTGAGGCGTTGGGAGGTGTGAGGTGGGAGAGGGGATGGGGGAAGGGGAAACGGAATGGGATAGGGGGAAGTGGTGAGGGGAGGGGAAAGAGGAGAGGGAGACTGTCTCATGGGGGGGGGGTGCTCTGGGCTCATGAAGGTTGTGGAGGCCATGAAAACATTGATTCTATGACAGATAATCAAAATTCTTCCCAGGACGACGCATGTAAACTTTATAATCACGACTAGTTAACGCCGGGGGAGGTTAGAAATCATTTATATAAACAAAAAAACGCGCGAATGTGAAGTATCGAAGTCACGGTGAAGACGATAAATAGTGTCTATATCCTCAATGGCGTCATGAAATCCTACAGATCTTGAGTTTCATGAATGTTTGCGGTGTAAGCAAATTCTGAAATCAGTGTATAAATATTATTGTTATCGGGAGTGAGTGTCATGAGAGCCTTGGTAGGTAACGTCCCTCCCCCCCAACCCCACTGAGAACGAAGAAATAACTATGAACAAACAGCACGTGAGAGTTGAGAAATGTGTTGGATGTGAAGGTGTAGTTGTACTTGATAGAAGAGACTATAGTGTAATATACTGGGTGTATGAAACTGTGTATATATACATTCACGCCTCATACACTGATTAATACAGATAGAAGTATTATTTTCTTTGTTGATATTGTAGGAGGCAAAGTTCACGAGAAATATGATTAAATTATGAGGGTACTACGACACATCTTTTGAGCATGACGTCATAATATCAATAGATTGCAGATCAGCTGATGGCCGTGACGTCAGATGTAAACAAAGTACAAATCAGCTGATGGCCGTGACGTCAGATGTAAACAAAGTACAAATCAGCTGATGGGCGTGGCGTCAGCAAGCACCTTCCTATTCCGTGTTTCATTAGCAAAACACACACACACACACACACACACACACACACACACACAAAACCTTCCCTCGTACCGATTCATTTCCGCTACTGACTGCTTCACACCTGACGTAATCACACTCAGACAGGTGGAGAGTTTAACGTGGTCTCATACAAGCTCCTACAAAATCATAAGTTAATGTGAAGTGAAGTAGAGGAACTAAATGAGTGAACAGTGCCAAGTGCCAGGTATCAAGTGCCAGGTATCAAGTGCCAGCCATTAATGACCCGCTGGATGTTTTTGCTCGGTGCTTGAGTAATGGTTTTCACTTCCACTTCAATTAGGAATTTGTCGTTTTAAATGAGCGAATGAAAAGTTGGGTCGTGAGGGTGACTGACACTACTGACAGGTGAGGTATATGTTGCTTCTCTTGATTATTGCCGGAGTTTAGTGTGTGTGTGTGTGTGTGTGTGTGTGTGTGTGTGTGTGTGTGTGTGTGTGTGTGTGTGTGTGTGTGTGTGTGTGTGTGTGTGTGTGTGTGTGTGTGTGTGTGTGTGTGTGAATTCTGATCCAAATTTTTGATAAATTACAAACATTAAAAAAAGTCGTATAGAAAATTTCTCGACTATAGACCTTAAGACAGACAGACAGACAGACAGAGAGGTAAACAGAAAGACCGTTTGACAAAAAAGAGACAAACAGAGGCAGACAAATAGAAAGAATAAACAGACAGCCAGACAGAAAACAGAGAGAGACAGACAGAGAGGCAAACAGAGACAAAAAGATGAACAGACAGATTGAGAAACACAGGGAGAGAGAGACCACCACACCACGGTTCCGGGTCACCAGCAACATAACATCATCCTCTTTCCTCCTCCTTCCCTCCCTCCTTCCAACTCCCTCCCTTCTTCCCTCCTACCCCCCCTCCACTTCCTTCCTCCCTCCCTCTCTACCTTCCCTCCCCATCCACAAAGTCACCAGGTAATACAGTAGGTCTGGGATCATTCTCCTGGGCAGACACAACATCAAGGAGAATCCCAGAATGAGGAACAATGGGTCAATTCATTTAAGTTGTCGTGGTGGGGGAGGAGAATGAGAAGGGGGTGGGAGAGGAAAGGAAGAGGGTAGGAGAGAGGAAAGGAAGAGGGAAGGTTGATCTGGCAGTAACGTTAGCTTGGAGACTCCTTGTTTATATCTATCGTCAACTTAGGACTCATAGTTTTAGATATTCGTAAGGTCGGGAAGATCTCAGGTGTGTGTGTGTGTGTGTGTGTATCTGTCTATCCGTGTGCGTGTGTGTGTGTGTGTGTGTGTATGTGTGTATCTGTCTATCCGTGTATTCTCAAAAGCTCTCTTGTAAGTGGATGTGTGAGTGTGTAGTATCTTATTGACTAACACACATACATCCTCAAAAAACACACACATACACACATAGTATACACACATACATACACAAACAAGAAACAGTCGTACACGCACACATACAAACAGGAGACAAACTCATCCACAAACAAGACACACACACACACACACACACACACATAAGAGATAAACCCACATACATGAGACAAACAACCACAAGCAAAAACAAACACACACACACTAATATAAGACAAACAACCACACAAACACGAGACAAAGACACACAGACAAGTGACAGATAGACACGCACACACCACAAACTCAAACGTAGACAAACACACAAACAAGAGACAAACAAATAAACAAACAAAAACAAACACACACACACACACACACAAACAAGAGACAAGAAAATATAAACAAGATACAAACATACACAAACAAAGAGACAACAGTAGCGTCTATATTCAGTCGTGGTCTTGCTTAACCTAATACTCGGCCAATGTTCTTTGTTAGCTCACCCAAATGTCCCCAGGAAAAGTTTTAACCACAGGTGGAGTGGAGTGGAGTGAGGTGGGTAGGAGTGAGGTGGAGTGGAGTGAGGTGGAGTGGAGTGAGGTGGAGTGGAGTGAGATGGGTAGGAGTGGGATGTGATGGGGCAGAGTGGGATGAGGTGGGGATAGGATGGGTGAGGTAGAGTGGAGTGGTGTTAGGTGGAGTGGGGATAGGTGGAGTGGTGATAGGGTGGGTGGGGTGGGATGTGTGATGGGGCAGGGGAGTGGATGGTGGGATAGGATGGGTGCGGTAGAGGTGGAGTGGAGTGAGGTGGAGTGGAGTGAGATGGGTAGGAGTGGGATGTGATGGGGCAGAGTGGGATGAGGTGGGGATAGGATGGGTGAGGTAGAGTGGAGTGGTGTTAGGTGGAGTGGGGATAGGTGGAGTGGTGATAGGGTGGGTGGGGTAGAGTGAGGAGTAGGCGCTTCCATTCTACCGGGTGGTGAGTAATCGCTTCTAGGACTGTGATGATGATGACAGTGAAGGCAATATATCAGTCTCCCCTTCTTCTGGTTCATAATTCTTCGTTTTCTTTAATAATTTTTTGTTTGTTTTTGTGTTTTTAGAAATTACATACATGAGTTTTGTTAATTATCACGCCTGAATACGGGTTTAAGTAACCTAACCTAGACCTAACTTAAATTTAACCTTCCCCTAATCTAACCTAACTCAAGAAAACAGATTTAATCTAACCTTAACCTTCCATTAGCCTAACTTGACTTAACCTAAAATAGTCTTACTCTAATCTAACCTACCTTAACTTCAACCTAAACTTAACCTACCTTAACGTAACTTAATTCAGCCTAACTTTTAACTTCAGGTATTGTAGTTAAATAGCGCTTAACACAGCAGTCACCCCCTGATTGGCTAGTACTGTTTTTCTTCATACGTACAGTCATCTGCTATAATCACCCAATCAGAGCAAAATACGTCACACTATGCTGATGGCTGCCACATACGTTATGTGGACGGTGATTGGTCGAACACAGCGCCCTCGTTGACGTCATGACTATTGCATACTTTGTTTTGATTGGTTGGTTATTCGTGACGATCACGTTTATTTACGGCTGAGGTTATGACGTTCTTTGCTGCGATCGGCTGACAGACCAGTGCACGAATTCACAAAGGTTCACACGTTAAATATTCCCCGTAAGTGATAATATTTAGAACGTTGTTATGTGTCTTCCACACCTTAACACACATCACTAACCTCAAGGTCACCTTAACTCGTTACATTCACTAACATAAGGTAGGAGACGATACGTATTGAAACCCTGGAGAAGATTATTTTGTATCCGGTGTAAACTGTATGTTAAGGTAGCGTCTCAATGCAGTGTCTTGACCCCTAACTAACTGATACTAAGTGAACGTAACTAGTTAAGGCAGATTCTCGTATAATATTGTTATTAATTTTTAACTTTATATTTTTTTTTAGGATCACTTGATGATTAGGTGGCCGGTAATAAAGTCACAGGAAAAAAGTCACAATTTTGGCTAGGAAAAAAAGTCACAATTAATTTATGGTGACCGATAAGGTTAGGTTAGGTTAGGTTCTGCATATTCCTTTACTGAAACTGATTGACATATTAACCTTAAAAAATTGTGAGAATTCGATAGTTAACTTTTCTTTTTTTCCTGTGACTTTTTTTCCTGTGACTTTTTTCCTGTGACTTTTTTTCTGTGACTTTTTACCTGTGACTTTTTTACCTGGATTCGTGATTACACACCTCCAGCTTGTTTTCACCTGATGACCAAACACCTAAACGCTACCTAGAAGAATTAGGTCAGGCTACTACTACTACGTTACGTTAATCTACAAGTAAAGTAACCTGGGAGTCTAACATTCAGATGATCTCATTTTTTTGGTACTATTACATATTTGGTTACGAGAAAAATTCCTTGTACGAACCTTTGTGAAACTAGACTGTAGGTGGGATGGATAACACGAAATAAGCTTACACGAAGTTCATTGATCGACTTCATATCAGGGTGTGAATCATGTTTAAAGAGACAAGGAGTTCGATCCCTTGACACGGTGGAATGTGAACTTTATTGTGGCTAAAAATTTTGTTAGAAGTGATGGAAGTAACAAGAGCTGTAGGGTGAACTAGTGAATTATAATAACAATAATAATGGTAATTGATTGTAAATGGTTTATGGTATTTATCTACGTTGTTTTAAGTTCTGCATCACCTTCAATGTCAATAAGCTTGCACCTAGCACGCATTGTTTCACCTGAAGTATGTGTCTTAACGAGTTCAACGAGAGTTTGTGTCAATTCTGCAAGACAAGACAATTTTCAGCAATGTTTACGTAAGGCAGCAATTTATTTCTCAAAGGATACGACCCTATGTCTAACCTAACTAGAACTAGCCTAGGATCGTTAGGTTAGGTTAGGCTAGATTAAATAAGGCTTGGCTATCCTCACTTCATACTCTGTCACACAAAATGGCTACCGCTACGATATCGGAAAGTTATGCCGTCAAGCCGAAATTCCGATATAACTAACAACAGTAACAGTGTCTCTTAGTGGCTGGGCCTTAATGATCCCGATAACGTAACGCAATTCTGAGTCATTTCGATTAACACTTGTCATTCTCTCTCACATTAATTTCATTAATTAATACGTAAAGACTTTCTTTTGTGTTATTACTTCACGGAGCTATAATGACTACATACATATACATATATATATAATTCATATACAGCACACTATACATGTACAAAATGCACACAGAAACATACACCTGCAGTCATCCATCTACATGCCACACACACACACACAATATTGTTGTACTCTGTCAACCTCAGTGAGATAAGACGTGCCGAAGGCGCTCCTGGTTTTAGCAGCCAGGCCGAATCTGTTTGGCCCTGCCCACTCCCCCTGCTATACCCCAACGCCTACCAGCCTTACTACACCAGGATCGATTCAGCAAAACATTCTAGTGATTAGTGAACGATTGATTACGGAGCAGTGTTCCTATAGTGCACTTAAGGAACTTTCTCGGCAAAACATTCTAGCCATCAGTGCAGTAAGTGATTACCATACAGTGCTCGATAGTGCACCCCAAGGAAAAGTCAGACAGTGGGCACTTTATCGGTCAACTTTAAAGTGCCAGTGACAAGGACCACCGCGGTGTTTACATATATCGTGAAAACTGTGTCGGCGACCCCAAGCACCAGGGACAAAGACCACGGTCTTTACGACTGACAAATATTAACAGATGTCTACCAGTGTCAGTGTCCCTCAAAGTGCCGCCAGTGACAAACACTTCCGTCCGCCCACAACAGATTTCAACCGATGGCCACCAATCACTTACTCCCGACGCACTCTGTATCATCTAAAGCGTGGGAACGGTTATCCTGATGGAAGTGTTATCGCGCTACTCAAGTCACTGAAAATATTCCACGCGCGGAGCCGTAGACAAGGCCGTCATGCACATAAGCCCATTAGAACTGTAACCTCCACTAGGAAAC
>NW_024756473.1:0-42436 GCF_018991925.1 Homarus americanus | reverse complement strand
TTTAAATGGCATTCTCCTAACTTTAAATGGTGTTCAACAAACTTTAAATGGTGTTAAACTAACTTTAAATTGCATTCTCCTAACTTTAAATGGTGTTCAACTAACTTTGATTGGTGTTAAACTAACTTTAAGTGGCATTAACTAACTTTACATGGCTTTAAACGCCCTTCAAATGGTGCTCAATTAACTTCAAATGGCGTTAAACTAACTTCAAATGGCGTTAAACAAACCTTAAATACCATAAAACTAACTTTAAATTGTGTTAAACTAACTTTAAAAGGCATTAAACTAACTTCAAATGGAGTTAAACTAACTTTCTATGGCAATTAACCAACTTTAAATGGCGTTAAACTATCTTCAAATGGCGTTAAACAAACTTTAATTGGCGTTAAACATTCTTGAAATAACGCTAAATTAACTTTAAATTGCGCTAAAATAAGCTTAAATGGCGTTAAACTAACTTCAAATGGTGTTAAACTAAATTTAAATGGCATTAAACTTACTTTAATTGACATTAAGCATGATTCAAATGGCATTAAACTAACTTTAAATGGTGTTTAAATGAATTTAAATGGTGTTAAACTATCTTTATATGGCGTTAAACTAACTTTATATGGAGATAAACTAATTTCTAATGGTGTTAAACTAACTTCAAATTGCATTAAACTAACTTTAAATGGCGTTAAACTAAGTGTAAACGGCGTTAAACTAAGTTTAAATGGCGTTAAACTAACTGCAATGGCATTAAACTGACTTGAAATTGCGTTAAAATAACTTTAAATGGCGTTCACCTAACTTTAAATGGTTTTCGACTAACTTTGAATGACGTTAAACTAACTTTAATTGGCATTAAACATGCTTGAAATGGCGATAATTAACTATAAATGGCGTTAAGCTAAGCTTAAATGGCGTTAAACTAACTTTAATTGGTGTTAAACTAAATTTAAATGGCATTAAACTAAATTTAAATGGCATTAAACTAACTTTAATTGGCCTTAAACATGATTCAAATGGCATTAAACTAACTTTAAATGGTGTTAAAATGACTTTAAATGGCGTTAAAATAATTTTAAATTACGTTAAACTAACTTCAACTGGGGTTAAATTAACTTCAAATACCGTTAAACTAACTTCAAATGGCATTAAATTAACTTTAAATGGCGTTAAGCTAAGTTTAAATGGCGTTCAACTAACTTCAATTGGTGTTAAACTAAATTTAAATGGCATTAAACTAACTTTAAATGGCATTAAACTAACTTTAATTGGCATTAAACATGATTCAAATGACATTAAACTGACTTTAAATGGTGTTAAAATAACTTTAAATGGTGTTAAACTAACTTTATATGGCGTTAAACTAAGTTGAAATGGCGATAAACTAACTTCAATTGGTGCTAAACTAAATTTAAATGGCATTAAACTAACTTTAAATGGCATTAAACTAACTTTAATTGGCCTTAAACATGATTCAAACGGCATTAAACTAACTTTAAATGGTTTTAAAATGACTTTAAATGGTGTTAAACTATCTTTATATGGCGTTAAAGTAACTTTAAATGGAGTTAAACTAATTTCAAATGGTGTTAAACTTACTTCAAATTGATTAAACTAACTTTAAATGGCGTTCAACTAACTTTAAATGGCGTTAAACTAATTTCAAATGGCTTTAAACTAACTTCAATGGGCAATTAACTAACTTAAAATGGCATTAAAATAACTTTAAATTACATTAAACTAACTTCAAATGGAGTTAAACTAGCTTCAAATGGCGTTAAACTAACTTATATTGGCGTTAAACATACTTCAATTGGCGGTAAACTAACTTTAAATGGCGTTTAACTAACTTCAAATGACGTTAAAGTAACATCAAATGGCGTTAAACTAACTACAAATGGCGTTAAACTAACTTCAAATGGCGTTAAACTAACTTTAATTGGCGTTAAACATACTTCATATGGCGTTAGACTTAATTTTAATGGCGTTAAACTAACTTCAAATGATGCTAAACTAAATTAAATGACAATAAACTACGTTTAAATGGCGTTAACTAACTTTAAATGTCGTTCATCTAACTTTAAATGGTGTTCAGCTAACTTTAAATGGCATTAAAATAAATTAAAATTACGTTAAACTAAATTCAAATGGAGTTAAACTAACTTCAACTGTGGTTAAACTAACTTCAAATGGCGTTAAACTAACTTCAATTGGCGTTAAACTAAATTCAAATGGCATTAAACTAACTTCAAATGGAGTTAAACTAACTTTATATGGCATTAAACTAACTTCAAATGGGGTTAAACTAACTGAAATTGTCGTTAAACGTACTTCAAATGGCGCTAAACCAGCTTTAAATGGCATTTAACTAACTTCAAATGACGTTAAAGTAACTTTAAATGGCGTTAAACTACCTTCATTAGGCGTTAGACTAAATTTAAATGGCGTTAAACTAACTTCAAATGGTGCTAAACTAAATTTAAATGGCCATAAACTACGTTTAAATGCCGTTAACTAAATTTAAATGTCGTTCATCTAACTTTAAATGGTGTTCAGCTAACTTTAAATGGCGTTAAACTAGATTTCTAAGGCGCTAAAATATATTTAAATGGCGTTAAACTGACTTTAAATGGCGTTAAACAAATATTAAATGGCGTTAAACTAACTTTAATTGGCGTTAACATGCTTTAAGTGGTGTTAAACTAACTTTAAATGGTGTTAAACTGACTTTAATTGGTCTTAAACTAACTATATATGGCGTTAAACTAACTTTAATTATCGTTAAACATGCTTCAGATGGCGTTAAACTAACTTTAAATGGCGTTCAACTAACTTTAAATGGCGTTAAACTAACTTTAATTGGCGTCAAACATTCTTCAAATGGCATTAAACTAACTTCAAATGGCGTTAAACTAAATGTAAATGGCGCTAAACTATGTTTAAATGGCGTTAAACTAACTTCAAATGGAGTTGAACTAACTTTATATGGCGTTTAACTAACTTTAAATGGCATTAACCTAACTTCAAATGGCGTTAAATTTACTGTAAATGGCGTTAAACTAGCTTCAAATGGTTTTCAACTAACTTTGAATGGTGTTAAACTAAATTTAAATGGCGTTTAACTAACTTTAATTAGCGTTAAGTATACTACATATGGCGGTAAACTAACTTTAATTGGCATTAAACTAACTTCAAATGACGTTAAAGTAACTTCAAATGGCCTTCATCTAACTTCAAATTGCGTTAAACTAACTTCAAATAGCGTTAATATAACTCAAAATGGCGTTAAACTAACTTTAAATGGCATTAAACTAACTTCAAATGGCATTAACCTAACTTCAAATGGCTTTAAACTAATTTAAATGGTGTTAAACTACGTGTAAATGGCGTTAAACGAACTTACAATCTCATTCAACTAACTTCAAATGGCATTAAACTAACTTTAAATGGCGAAAAACTAAATTCAAATAGCATTAAACCAACTTCAAATGGCGTTAAACTAACTTCAAATGGCGTTAATCTAACTTTAAAGGGCGTTAAACTAACTTCAAATGGAATTAATCTAACTTCAAATAGCGTTAAACTAACTTCAAATGGCGTTAAAATAACTTCAAATAGTGTTAAACTAGCTTCAAATGTTATTTAACTAACTTTAAATGGCGTTAAACTAACTTCAAATGGCGTTAATCTAACTTTATATGGCGTTAAACTAACTTCAAATAGCATTAAACTAACTTCAAATGGCGTTAAACTAACTTTAAATTTTGTAACACGAACTTCAAATGGCGTTAAAGTATCTTCAAATGGCGTTAAACTAATTTTAAATGGTGTTAAGCATGCTTCAAATGGAGTTAAACTAACTTTAATTGGCGTTAAACATGCTTCAAATGGCGTTAAACTAACTTTAAATGGCATAAACTAAATTCAAATGGTGATAAACTAACTTCAAATGGCATTAAACTAACTTTAAATGGCGATAAACTATCTTCAAATGGCGCTAAACTAACTTCAAGTGGGGTAAAACTAACTTTAAATGGTGTTAAACTAACTTCAAATATCGTTAAACAAAATTCAAATGACGTTAAACGAACTTTAAATGGCGGTAAACTAACTTTAATTGGCATTAAACATGCATGAAATGGCGGTAAATTCACTTTAAATGGCGTTAAGCAAAGTTTAAATTAAACTAACTTCAATTGGTGTTAAACTAAATTTAAATGGCATTAAACTAACTTTAAATGGTATTATACGAACTTTAATTGCCATTAAACATGCTTCAAATATCATTTAACTAACTTTAAATGGTGTTAAACTGACTTTAAATGGTGTTAAACTAACTTTGCATGGCATTAAACGAACTTGAAATGGCATTTTACTCATATTAAATGGCGTTAAACGTACTTCAAATGACGTTAAACTAACTTCAAATTGCGTTAAACTAACTTTAAATGGAGTTAAACTAATTTTAAGTTTGTAAAACTAACTTCAAATGGCGTTAAACTAACTTCAAATAGCATTAAACTAGCTTCAAATATTGTTTAACTAAATTTAAATGGCGTTAAACTAACTTCAAATGGCGTTAATCTAACTTTAAATGGAGTTAAACGAACTTCGAATAGCGTTAAACTAACTTCAAATGGCGTTAAACTATCGTCAAATGGCGTTAAACTAACTTTAATTGGCGTTAAGCATGCTTTAAATGGCGTTAAACTAACTTTAAATGACGTTAAACTAACATAAAATGGCGTTAAACTATCTTCAAATGGCGCTAAACTAGCTTTAAATGGCGTTAAACTAACTTTAAATGGCTTAAACTAGCATCAAATGGCGTTAAACTAAATTTAAATGGCGTTAAACTACGTTTAAATGGCGATGAACTAACTTTAAATGGCGTTCAACTTAATTCAAATGTCGTTAAATTAACTTTAAATGACGTGAAACTAACTTCAAATGGCGTTAAAATTACTTTGAATGGTATTAACCTAACTCTAATTGGCGCTAAACATTCTTCAAATAGTGTTAAATTAACTATAAATGGCGTTAAATTAAGTTTAAATGGCGTTAAAGAAACTTTAAATGGCTTTAAACTAAATTTAAATGGCGTTATATTACGTTTAAGTAGCGTTAAAGTAACTTTAAATGGCGTTCAACTAACTTTAAATGGAATTCAACTAACTTTAAATGCTGTTAAAATAACTTTAAATGGCATTAAACGAACTTTAATTGGCATTAAACTAATATTAAATGGCATTAAACTAACTTCAAATATCATTAAACTAACTTTAAATGGTGTTAAACTGACTTTAAATGGCATTAACTAAATTTAATTGGCGATAATCTAACTTTAAATGGCGTTAAACTAAGTTTAAATGGCGTTAAACAAACTTTAAATGGCATTAAACTAAATTTAAATGGCGCTATACTATGTTTAAGTTGCGTTAAACTAACTTTAAATGGCGTTCAACTAACTTTAAATGGTATTCAACTAACTTTAAATGGTGTTAATCTAACTTTAAATGGCATTAAACGAAATCTAAATGGAATTAAACTAACTTTAAATGGCATTATAACGCCCTTCATATGGCATTAAACGATCTTCAAATGGCGTTAAACTAACTTTAATTGGCGGTAAGCATGCTTCAAATGGCGGTAAAACTAACTTCAAATCACCTTAAACTAACTTTAAATGGTGTAAAACTAACTTCAAATGACGTTAAACAATCTTCATATGGCGTTAAACTTACTTTAATTGGCGTTAAGCATGCTTCAAATGGCGGTATACTATCTTTAAATGGCGTTAATCTAACTTTAAATGGCGTTAAACTAACTTTTAAAGTTGTTAAGCGTGCTTCAAATGGAGTTAAACTAACTTTAAATGGGGTAAACTAATTTCAAATGGTGATAAACTAACTTCAAATGGCATTTAACTTACTTTAAATGGCGTTAAACTATCTTCAAATGGCGCTAAACTAACTTTAAATGGCGTTAATCAAACTTTAATTGGCGTTAAACATGCTTCAAATGGTGTTAAACTAGCTTTAAATGGTGCTTAACTAACTTTAAATGGCAATGAACTAACTTTAAATGATGTTAAATGCGCTTCAAATGGCGTTAAACTAACTTTAAAGGGCGTTAAACTAACTTTAAATGGCGTTAACTAATTTCAAATTGCATGAAATAACTTAAAATGGCACTAAACTAACTTCAAATGACGCTAAACTAACTTCAAATTGTATTACACTAACTTTAAATTGCACGAAATTAGCTTCAAATGGAGTTAAACTAACTTGAAATGGCTTATACTAACTTTAAATGGCATTCAATGCTCTTCAAATTGGCATTAAACTAACTTTAAATGGCGTTAAATTAGCTTCAATTTGCGTTAAACTAACTTTAAATAGTGTTCAACTAACTTTAAATGGTGCTAAACTAACGTTAAATGGCATTAAACTAACTTTAAATGGCAATACACTAACTTTAAATGGCGTAAAACTAACTTCAAATGGTGTTAAACTACATTCAAATTGCCTTAAACTAACTTCAAATGGCGTTAAATTAACTTCAGATGGTGGTAAACTAAATTCAAATGGTTGTAAATTAACTTTAAATGGCGTTAAACTAACTTCAAATATCGTTAAACTAACTTCAAATGGCATGAAATTAACTTTAAATTGCGTTAAACTAACGTCAAATGGCGTTAAACTAACTTCAAATAGCACTAAACTAACTTTCAATGGCGTTAAACTAACTTTAAATGGCTTTAAAATAACTTTAAATTGCATAAAATAACTTTACATTGTGTATAATAACTTTAAATGGTGTTAAAGAAACTTCAAATGACGCTAAACTAACTTCAAATTGTATTAAACTAACTTTAAATCGCCTTAAATTAACTTCAAATGGAGTTAAACTAACTTGAAATGGCGCTAAATAACTTTAAATGGCATTAAACTAACTTCAAATGGCATTAAACTAACTTCAAATGGCATTATACTAACGTTAAATGACATTAAACTAATCTTCAAATGGCGCTAAACTAACTTTCAATCGCGTTAAACTATCTTCAAATGGAGTTAAACTAACTTTAAATGGTGTTTAACTAACTTTAAATGGCGTTAAATGCTCTTCAAATTGGCGTTAAACCAACTTCATATGGCATTAAACTAGCTTCAAATTGCGTTCAACTACCTTTAAATGGTGTTCAACTAACTTTAAATGGTGTTAAACTAACGTTAAATGGCATTAAACTAACTTTAAATGGCAATGAACTAACTTTAAATGATGTTAAATGCGCTTCAAATGGCGTTAAACTAGCTTTAAATGGTGTTGAACTAACTTTATATGGCATTAAACTAACTTTAAATATCGTTAAACTAACTTTAAATGGCATTAAATTTACTTCAAATGGTGGTAAAGTAACTTCAAATGGGTGTAAACTAAATTTAAATGGCGTTAAACTAACTTCAAATGGCGTTAAACTAACTTCAAATTGCATGAAATTAACTTTAAATGGCGCTAAACTAACTTCAAATGACTCTAAACTAACTTCAAATTGTATTACACTAACTTTAAATCGCGTTAAATTAACTTCAAATGGAGTTAAACTAACTTGAAATGGCATTAAAATAACTTTAAATGGCACTAAATGCTCTTCAAATTGGTATTAAACAAACTTTAAATGGCGTTAAACTAGCTTCAAATTGCGTTAAACTAACTGTAAATGGTGTTCAACTAACTTTAAATGGTGCTAAACTAACGTTAAATTGCAATCAACTAACTTTAAATGGCGTAAAACGAACTTCAAATGGTGTTAAACTAAATTCAAATTGCCTTAAACTAACTTCAAATGGTGCTAAACTAACTTCAAATGGTTGTAAATTAACTTTAAATGGCATTAAACTAACTTCATATGGCATGAAATTAACTTTAAATGGCGTTAAACTAACGTCAAATGGCGTTAAACTAACTTCAAATGGCATTAAACTAGCTTCAAATTTCGTTAAACTAACTTTAAATGGTGTTCAACTAACTTCAAATGGTGTTAAACTTACGTTAAATGGCATTAAACTAACTTTAAATGGCAATGAACTAACTTTAAATGATGTTAAATATGCTTCAAATGGCTAACGCCATTTAAATGGTGTTGAACTAACTTTATATGGCATTAAAGTAACTTTAAATATCGTTAAACTAACTTTAAATGGCGTTAAACTAGCTTTAAATGGAGTTAAATGCTCTTCTAATTGGCGTTAAACTAACTTTAAATGGCATTAAACTAACTTCAAGTTGCATTAAACTAACTTTAAATGGCGTTAAACTAACTTTAAATGGCGTTAAACTTGTATATTATGGACACGAAGTAGTTCCTTAAGCTGTGTATTCTTATATTACTCTATTTATTATGTATAGTAAAGTATTACAGAACATGTATTAATCCTATGTAATATTTCCATTTATTATGCACCATGTTATGTATGTGAATTATCATATTTACATTTTATGTATTCAGCTTGTGAATGCTGGCATCTGTACATGCCTGCGCGGAGTGATACAGAGAGTGGAGATCACTAGTCCTTATGGTGTGGAAGAGAGTTTCTTTGTCCCTCTGTATTCATCTCCCGTACGAGAATAAGAATCAATTTTCAAGATAACAAGTGTTTGTGTATACCCTCAGCAGTGTAGAACATTTTGGGGGTACCAAAGACAAACATAGATGGCGCAGTGAGATTTCTCAGTGAGATTCAGAGGACTAAGCCTTCCTGCCGGACTGTGTTAATGGCGTCTCGCCTTCAGCTTCAAGGATTTACAGCCAGACTACAAGCCTGAGGACTTACAGTGTTGTGAAGTGCTATGCTGTGTACAGTGCTGTGCTGTGAAGTATTTTGTGAAGTGCTGTGTTGTGTATTTTAATCAGAATTGTCTGTGCAAACTGCAGTCAGATGACTGAGGGAGCTTGCCCAACAGTACATCTGCTCCTGCCTCCTCTCATTGGGTAACTGACCAGCGAGCAAACTTCGGTTCAGTTGCGCGACTCTGCCCAGCTGTAGTGGCAGAGCGCGCCAAGCCTCCCGGCAACGAGCCATACACACACACACACCACTCACAGGCCCACTTCATATTAAATTCTTGAGAATTACTTTAGACTTCTGTAATTCTGTGCATAGATTACGAGGGGTTGACCCGGTCTTTTGCACAGATAGAGTACAGAAGCTGTCGGCATGTCTCACAGGGATCAAAATGATACCCTGGTCGATGGGGTTATGAGTTTAAGTTTGGGAGACCTCTCCCCACCCACACTCAGGCCCCACGCTCCCCACAGTGACAACGCCCAATCACCCACAGAATCTCCTCGTTCGTAGCGAGCAAGCTCTCCTGCGGTGCCTGCGTCCACAGATCTCCTTCAACTGATTAAGTGGATGGAAACTTCTCGACGCCAGGACTATGTTGCAAGGAGAGAAGAGGAAGAAATTCTGTACAGAAAGTCTGAAAGACGACACCACGAAAATGAACAAAGGCGCAGAGAACTAGAAGATATAGTAGAAGTGAGGATGACCTGAGAAGAAGAGAGGATCAAGCCTGATTTGAAGTCTTGATTTCTCTGTTAGCCTCCCCACAACGATCTACTGCACAAGATTCTTCTGCTACTACTAATGCTGATACGACTAGAGGTACTGGTACCTCATTTCCCAGAGTAGGTTCAACAATTCCTCAAAATTCTGCAGCACAAACGCCTCCCTCTCTGAAGTCTGACGCTTCTTATCAGATATTTCGGGAATGGCGTCGACGTTGGCAAGACTATGCAACAATGGTTGACCTGTCAAGTTTACCACAGCCTAAACAGATGATACAGCTTCGTATGTGCTTGTCCTTAGAGACACAACGTACTCTCGAGCACACACTTCAAGTGCCTCCTATGACAACTCTGACTGTAGAGGCCGTGATAGACAAGTTACAGGAACATGTTAAGGGACAGCGCAACGAAGCACTTAGAAGAAGAGAACTCCTTCAATGTAAGCAGCTTGATGGAGAATCTTTTGATGCATTTTTTGTAAGACTCAAAAGATGTTCAGAGGAAGTTGATGTTTGTCCTGGAAATTCTCAAGTCTGTGAAGAGACACAACTCAAGACAATTATTTTAATGGGTATTCGAGATGAAGAGCTAGTTCAGCGTCTCATTTCACTTGACCCCACTTCCTCCCTTCAAGATGTAGTTACAAAATGTCGAGCGTACGAGGCCGCCAGGTGTGCGACTTCAGCTTTACGTTCACAACCTGACCAGGTGAGGGCGGTGTCTTCCTACAGAAAGGGTAAGAAGCAGCAAGGTAACCCCACCCCTCACCCTCCAGCTACACCTTCAGCAGCAGCTTTGTGTAACAGCTGTGCGAGACAGCATAATGCCTCCCAGTGCCCAGCTGCTCAAAGCGTGTGCAGAAGTTGCGACCGCCAGGGTCACTGGGCTTACACAGTCAAGTGCCCTGCTAGCAAAGTTCAGTGCAGACTTTGTGGTCGTGTGGGCCATTATGACAAATGTTGTCGTAAGAAGACACAGAGAGGACACCACCAAGGATCCAAGAAGTCATCCTCAGGTAGTGCTGGCGCGCCCCCTCCTGGCAAGCATCAAGACGCTGTGTCCAGTCGTTCCTGCCGTCGTGTACATTGTTCCACAGACACAACGCCCCAGCACATCAGTGTCGTCATTTCTCATGGTAACCTGTCATCCAGTCTTCAGATGTTACCTGACACCGGTGCTGACTTCTCAGTAATTGGTCCACAACACTTACCAAGTTTGGGAATACCCCGGAGCAACCTACAGCCCCCTCCTCAGACAACGAAACTGACAGCTGATGGTTCCAAGATGGCTCCAGCTTTGGGATCTTTCTGGGCTACTCTTACCTTTGGTAAGCAGTCTTGCTCAGCCCGGATTGATGTTCATGATGGGATCCCGACTCAGCTTTTATCATATGGCCATTGTCAAGAGTTGGCCATTATTTCCAAGGAATTCCCCAAACCTATTTTAAAGGTCACCCATGTCAACAGGTTGAAGGAACTCCCTATCTCTACTAACAAGTCCCCTTCTGATGCAAGAGCTTACCTTCTCAAGGAATTTGCTGACGTGTTGGTTACGAAGAAATCTTTGGGATCCACACCACTCAAGCCGATGGTGGGTCCACCTATGAAGATTCATCTGAAGGATGGTGCTACACCTTTTGCCATCCACACCCCTCGTTTGATTCCTCACGCCTACAAGGAGCTAGTTAGACAAGAGCTTGACTCCATGGTGGCTCAGGGAATCATCAAGCCGGCCGGAGACGAACCTTCACCTTGGTGCCACCCTTTCGTCCCCGTCGCCAAACCTCGTGGTGGAGTACGGATCACCACCGATCTGTCAAAACTTAACCAGCAAGTCTCCCGTCCAGCCCACCCTTCACCCACACCCTTCGCAGCTGTTCGAAATGTGGACCCGAAGGCAAAGTTTTTTACAACGATGGACCCTTTATGTGGTTATTGGCAGATCGAGTTGGCCGAAGAAGACCAGCATTTGACTACATTCATCACACCATATGGAAGATATTAGTATTGCAGAGGCCCCATGGGATTTGCCGCTACAGGCGATGCATTCTGTCAACGTGGTGACGCGGCCCTTCAAGGAGTCACGAATTGTGTCAAAGTGGTTGATGATATTTTACCCCATGACGAAGACTACTGTGCCCACCTCTCCGGAATATATGAAGTTCTCACCAAATGTCGAAAGTACGGGATTACCCTCAACGCTGACAAGTTTGTAGTCGCCGCACCATCAGTGAACTTCTGTGGGTACACACTCTCAGCATCAGGTATCTCAGCTGACCCGGAGAAATGGAATCAGGGATTTTCCAACCCCTGCCAACCTGACAGACCTCCGTTCTTTTTTGGGTCTGGTCAATCAGCTGGCTGAATTCTCACCTGACATCTCCGCCGCAGCTCAGCTGTTACGCCCCCTGCTGAGCCCCAGGAGGACATTCCTGTGGACCCCAGATCATCAAGAGGCCTTCCAGCGAGTCAAGCAGGCCCTCTTAAGTCCACCTGTCCTCGCCTGTTACGACCCAGCCCTATCCACCGTCCTCCAGACTGACGCCTCCAGACTCTACGTCGTTGGTTACGCCCTTCTGCAGGACCATGGCGCTGGAAAACTCCGCTTAATTCAGTGTGGATCCCGGTTCCTGACGGACGCCGAGACCCGATATGCCACGATTGAGCTGGAGATGTTGGCTGTTGTCTGGGCGATGGCGAAGTGCCGCTTCTACCTGATAGGACTTCAGCACTTCACCCTCTTCACGGATCACCGCCCTCTTATACCTATTATCAATCACCACTCTTTGGATGCAGTAGAGAATCCTCGCCTTCAACGTTTGAAAGAGAAGCTCTCGCCTTATCTCTTCACGGCTGTGTAGCGTGCCGGTAAGCTGCTGTGCATCCCGGATGCCCTATCCCGCGCCCCTGTCAGTCGCCCCACCCCAGAGGACGAGATGTTGTGTTCTACAGCTGCTGCATCCCTCAAGTCAGTCGTCTCATTGAAGGCCGTCTTCACATCAGAAGAGTCTACAGCACCGGATGCAGACAAGACCCTTGAAGATCTCCGCACCGCAGCCCGGGCCGACCCTTCCTACATCCGGCTCGTCGACTGTGTGTCCCAGGGATTTCCATCTAACCGATACGACCTTCATGAATCGCTACTCCCGTACTGGAAGATACGCGAGGACCTCTATTGTGACGGAGACCTCGTCTTGTATGGTCCACGAGTAGTCATTCCTGCTGCCCTACGCCGCCGTACCTTGACCCGCCTTCACGACAGCCATCGAGGAGTGGAGGCCACCAAGCGACGGGCGAAGCAGACTGTATTTTGGCCCGGAATCGACGCGGACATTGCAAGTACCGTCCGTGTCTGTGAGCCGTGCAGACTCTGCAACCCAGCCAGCAACAGGAACCTTTAATGTGTGACGATAACCCTTCAAGACCCTTCGAGTCTGTGTCGGCCGACTTCTTTGCAGTGGCAGGGAAGTCCTTCCTCGTCATTGCCGACCGATTGTCTGGATGGCTTGTTGTCGTCCCCTGTGGTAGTGATACAACGGCTACTGCTACCATCCGGAATTTCAGGCATTACTTCAGAGAAGTTGGTGTTCCCCTCCGCCTCAGGACTGATGGAGGACCCCAGTTCACCAGCCATGAGTTCCGGGACTTCATGGACCGTTGGGGAGTCCGTCATGTCGTGACCTCGCCCCACTACCCCCAGGCGAATGGACACGCTGAAGCCGCAGTCAAGACTGTTAAACACCTGATCCTTAAGGTGTCACCTTCAAGGAAATATCGACTGCGAGGATTTCGATCGAGGTTTGTTAGAGTTACGCAACACCCCGAACTTCACCGGACGCTCCCCAGCCCAGGTTCTATAAGGACATCATCTCAGGTCTTGTGTTCCTGCCCACCCGTAGTCTTTTTCTCAAGAATGGCAAGCCAAGACTGAAGAATGTGACCGCCGTGCAGCAGAACGAGCCGCAGATGTCGCTGCTCGGTACGACTGTCATGCCCGCCCCCTTCCCAGGTTGAGTATCGGCCAGCAGGTCAGGATTCAAGATCCGGTATCTCACCGCTGGGACAAGGTTGGGGTTGTCATGGGTATTGGCCGGTCCAGGGACTACCAAGTGCGTCTTCCTGGTGGTAGAGTATGGTGGAGGAACCGTCGTTTCCTCCGACCTGTGGAGCTGCCAAGTGTTGATCCTTCCCCAGTAGAGTCCCCTAATGCTGATGTCTTTACAGTAAATCCATTCCCACCTTGTGTTTCTGCCCCGGTACTCCGCACATCCGAGCGACTCAGAAACAAAAGGTCCGCTCAAGATGAAACTAAGAGCGTATAGGGGGGAGGGAGGTGTATAATATGGACACGAAGTAGTACCTTAAGCTGTGTATTCTTATATTACTCTATTAATTATGTATAGTAAAGTATTACAGAACATGTATTAACCATATGTAATATTTCCATTTATTATGCATCATGTTATGTATGTGAATTATCATATTTACATATTATGTATTCAGCTTGTGAATGCTGGCATCTGTAGATGCCCCCGCGGAGTGATACAGAGAGTGGAGATCACTAGTCCTTATGGTGTGGAAGCGAATTTCTTTGTCCCTCTGTATTCATCTCCCGTACGAGAATAAGAACCTATTTTCAAGATAACAAGTGTTTGTGTATACCCTCAGTAGTGTAGAACATTTTGGGGGTACCAAAGACAAACATAGAAAACAAACTTTAAATGGAGTTAAACTAACTTCAAATGGTGTTAAACTAACTTTAAATGGCAATAAACTAACTCTAAATGGCGCTAAACTAATTTTAAATTGCGTTAAACGTGCTTCATATGATGTTAAACCACCTTTAAATGGCGTTAAACTAACTTCAAATGGCGTAATAAGCATTGCAAATTGTGTTATACTAACATTAAATGATATTAAGCTAACTTTAAATGGCATTAAACAAACTTCACAGGGCAATAAACTAACTTTAAATGACGTTAAAATAACTGTAAATTTCGTTAAACTAACTTCAAATGGGGTTAAACTAACTTCAAATGGGGTTAAATTAACTTCAAATGGTGGTAAACTAACTTCAATTGGTTGTAAACTAACTTTAAATGGCGTTCAACTATACTTTAAATTGCGTTAAACTTACGTCAAATGGCGCTAAACTAACTTTAAATGGCGTTAAACTAAACTTAAATGGCATTAAAACAACTTTAAATTGCATAAAATAACTTTAACATGGTGTTAAAGTTACTTCAAATGACGCTAAACTAAATTCAAATGGAGGTAAACTAACTTGAAATGGCGCTAAATAACTTTAAATGGCATTATACTAACTTCAAATGGCGTTAAACTAATTTCAAATGGCGTTAAACTAACTTTAAATTGCGTTAAAATAACTTCAAATGGAGTTAAACTAGCTTTAAATGGTGTTCAACAAACTTTATATGGCGTTAAATGCTCTTCAAATTGGCGTTAAACTAACTTTAAATGGCGTTAAACCAACTTTAAATGGTGTTAAACTAACTTTAAATGGCATTAAACTAACTTCAAAGGGCAATAAACTAACTTTAAATGACGTTTAAATATCTGTAAATTTCGTTAAACTAACTTTAAATGGAGTTAAACTAACTTCAAATGGTGTTAAACTAAATTCAAATTGCCTTAAACTCACTTCAAATGGCGTTAAATTAACTTCAAATGTTGGTAAACTAACTTCAAATGGTTGTAAACTAACTTTAAATGGCATTAAATAAACTTCAAACGGCGTTAAACTAACTTGAAATGGAATGAAATTAACGTTAAATGGCGTTAAACTAACGTCAAATGGCGTAAAGCTAACTTCAAATGGCGCTAAACTAAGTTTAAATGGTTTTAAACTAACTTTAAATGGCTTTATAATAACTTTAAATTGCATAAAATAACTATAAATGGTGTTAAGTAACTTCAAATGACGCTAAACTAACTTCAAATTGTGTTAAACTAACTTTTAATTGTGTTAAATTAACTTCAAATGGAGTTAAACTAACTTTAAATGGTGTTCAACTAACTTTATATGGCGTTAAACTAACTTTAAATATCATTACGCTAACTTTAAATGGCGTTAAACTAGATTTAAATGGCGTTAAATGCTCTTCAAATTGGCGTTAAACTAACTTTAAATGGCATTAAACTAACGTCAAGTTGCGTTAAACTACCTGTAAATGGCATTAAACTAACTTTAAATGGAGTTAAACTAACTTCAAATGGTGTTAAACTAAATTCAAATCGCCTTAAACTCACTTCAAATGGGTTAAATTAACTTCAAATGGTGGTAAACTAACTTCAAATGGTTGTAAACTAACTTTAAATGGCGTTAAACTAACTTCAAATGGCGTTAAACTGACTTCAAATGGCATTAAATTAACTTTAAATGGCGTTAAACTAATGTCAAATGGCGTTAAACTAACTTCAAATGGCGTTAAACAGACTTCAAATGGCATTAAATTAACTTTAAAGGGCGTTAAACTCATGTCAAATGGCGTTAAACTAACTTCAAATGGCGCTAAACTAACTTTAAATGGCAATAAACTACTGTTAAATGGTTTTAAACTAACTTTAAATGGTTTTAAACTACCTTTAAATGTCGTTAAACTAACTTTAAATGGCGTTAAACTAATTTCAAATATCGTTAAACTAACTTTAAATGGCGTTAAACTAGGTTTAAATGGCGTTAAATGCTCTTCAAATTGGCGTTAAACTAACTTTATATCGCGTTAAACTAACTTCAAATTGCGTTAAACTAACTTTAAATGGTGTTCAACTAACTTTAAATGGTGTTAAACTAACTTTTAATGGCATTAAACTAACTTAAAATGGCGTTAAATGCTCTTCAAATTGGCGTTAAACTAACTTTAAATGGCGTTAAACTAACTTTAAATGGAGTTAAACTAACTTCATATGGTGTTAAACTAACTTCAAATTGCCTTAAACTAACTCTAAATGGCGTTAAAATAACTTTAAATAGCGTTAAACTAATTTCAAATGGAGTTAAACTAACTTCATATGCCATTAAACTCACTTTAAATGTAGTTAAACTAACTTTAAATTGCGTTAAACGTGCTTCATATGACGATAAACTGCCTTTAAATGGCGTTAAACTAACCTCAAATGGCATAATAAGCACTGCAAATTGTGTTATACTAACGTTAAATGATATTAAGCTACCTTTAAATGGCATTAAACTAACTTCAAAGGGCAATAAACTAACTTTAAGTGACGTTAAAATAACTCTATATTTCCTTAAACTAACTTCAAATGGAATTAAACTAACTTCAAATGGGGTTAAATTAACTTCAAATGACATTAAACTAACTTCAAATGGGGTTAAATTAACTTCAAATGAGATTAAACTAACTTCAAATGGCGTTAAACTAAATTCAAATGGAGTGAAACTCACTTCAAATGGCGTTAAACTAACTTCCAATGTCATTAAAATAACTTTAAATGGCGTTAAAGTAACTCTAAATGACGTTAAAGTATCCTTAAATGGCGTTAAATGTGCTTCAAATGGCGTTAAACTAACTTAAAATGGCATTAAACTAACATTAAATGGCATTAAACTAATTTTAAATGGCGTTATACTAACAATAAGTGGCGTTAAACTAACTTCAAATGGCGTTCAACTAACTTTAAATGGCGTTCAACTAACTATAAATGGCATTAAACTAACTTTTATTGGCATTAAACTAACTTCAAATAGCTTGAAACTAACTTCAAATGGCATTAAACTAACTTCAAATGTCATTAAACTAACTCTAAATGGCGTTAAACTAACATCAAATAGCGTTAAACTAACTTCAAATGGATATCAATGCATTTCAAATGGCAATAAACTAACTTTAAATGGCGTTAAAATGCTTGAAATGGTGTTAAACTAACTCTAAATGACGTTAAAGTAACTTTAAATGGCGTTAAATATGCTTCAATTTGCGTTAAACTAACTTTAAATGGCATTAAACAAACTTTAAATGTCGTTAAACTAACTTTAAATGGCGTTAAGCTAGCTTGAAATGGCGTTAAATGCTCTTCAAAGTGGCATTAAGGTAAGTTTATATGGCGTTAAACTAACTTCAAGTTGCGTTAAACTAACTTTAGATGGCGTTAAACTAACTCTAAATGGCGTTAAACTAACATTAAATGGAGTTAAACTAACTTCAAATGGTGTTAAACAAAATTCAAATTACCTTAAACTAACTTCAAATGGGGTTAAATTAACTTCAAATGGTAGAAACTAACTTCAAATGGTTGTAAACTAACTTCAAATGGCGTTAAACTGACTTCAAATTACATTAAATTAACTTTAAATGGCGTTAAACTAACGTCAAATGGCGTTAAACTAACTTCAAATGGCGCTAAACTAACATTAAATGGCATTAAACTAAAGTTAAATGGTTTTAAACTAACTTTAAATGGCGTTAAACTAACTTTAAATTGCATAAAATAACTTTAAATGGTGTTATAGTAACTTCAAATAGCGTAAAACTAACTTCAAATGGCGTTCAATGCATTTCAAATGGCAATAAACTAACTTTAAATGGCGTTAAATGTGCTTTAAATGGTGTTAAACTAACTTTAACTGGCATTAAACTAACTTTAAATGGCATTAAAGTAACTTTAAATGGCATTAATATAATTTTATATGGTGTTTAACTAACTTCAAATGGCATTAAACTAACTTCAAATAGCATTAAACTAACTTCAAATAGCGTTAAACTAATTTCATATTGCCAAAATTAATTTTAAATGGCGTTAAACTGACTTCAAATGACATTAAATTAACTTTAAATGGCGTTAAACTAACGTCAAATGGCGTTAAACTAACTTCAAATGGCGCTAAACTAACATTAAATAGCATTAAACTAAAGTTAAATGGTTTTAAACTAACTTTAAATATCGTTAAACTAACTTTAAGTTGCATAAAATAACTTTAAATGGCGCTAGAGTAACTTCAAATAGCGTAAAACTAACTTCAAATGGCGTTCAATGCATTTCAAATGGCAATAAACTAACTTTAAATGGCGTTAAACTAACTTTAAATGGCATTAAACTAACTTTAAATGGCATTAAAGTAACTTTAAATGGCATTAAACTAATTTTATATGGCGTTTAACTAACTTTAAATGGCATTAAACTAACTTCAAATAGCATTAAACTAACTTCAAATAGCGTTAAACTAATTTCATATTGCCAAAATTAATTTTAAATGGCGTTAAACTAACTTTAAATGGCATTAAACTAACGTTAAATGGTGTTAAACTAACTTTATATGGTGTTAAACTACCTTTAAATGGCGTTAAACTAACTTTATATGGCGTTAAACTAACTTCAAATGGAGTTAAACTAACTTTAAATGGCGTTAAACTAAATTTAAATGGCTTTAAAATAACTTTAAATTACATAAAATAACTTTAAATGGCACTAAATTAACTGTAAATGGCGGTAAACTAACGTCAAATGGCGATAAACTAACTTCAAATGGCGCTTAACTAACTTTAAATGGTGTTAATCTTACGTTAAATGGGTTTAACTAACTTTAAATGGTGTTAAACTACCTTTAAATGGCGTTAAACTAACTTTAAATGGCGTTAAACTAACTTGAAATGGATTTAAAATAACTTTAAATTGCATAAAATAACTTTAAATGACATTAAACTAACTTCATATGGCGTTAAACTAACTTCAAATGGCGTTCAATGCATTTCAAATGGCAATAAACTAACTTTAAATGGCGTTAAATGTGCAGTAAATGGCATTAAACTAACTTTAAATGGCATTAAACTAACTTTAAATGGCATTAAACTTATTTTAAATGGCGTTATATTTGCTTTAAATGGCGTTAAACTAACTTTAAATGGCATTAAAGTAACTTTAAATGGCATTAAAGAAACTTTATATGGCATTAAGGTAACTTTAAATGGCGTTAAACTAACTTCAAATGGCGTTAAACTAACTTCAAAAGGAGTTAACTAATTTTATATGGCATTTAACTAACTTTAAATGGCGTTAAACTAACTTCAAATAGCATTAAACTAACTTTAAATGGCGTTAAACTAACTTTAAATTGCGTTAAACGTGCTTCATATGACGTTAAACTACCTTTAAATGGCGTTAAACTAGCTTTAAATGGCGTTAAATGCTCTTTAAATTGGCGTTAAACTAACTTTAAGTGGCGTTAAAATAACTTCAAGTTGCGTTAAACTAACTTTAATTGGCGTTAAACTAAATTTAAGTGGAGTTAAACTAACTTTAAATGGAGTTAAACTAACTTCAAATGGTGTTAAATTAACTTCAAATGGTGGTAAACCTACTTCAAATGATTGTAAACTAACTTTAAATGGCGTTAAACTAACTTCAAAAGGCGTTAAAATAGCTTTAAGTGGCATGAAATTAACTTTAAATGGCGTTAAACTAACGCCAAATGTCGTTAAACTAACTACAAATGGCGCTAAACAAACTTTAAATGGCGTAAGACTAACTTTAATTAGCATAAAACATACTTCATATGGCGTTAAACGAACTTTAAATGGCATTAAACTAACTTTAAATAGCGTTAAACTAACTTTAAATGGACATTAAACTAAATTTAAATGGCATTAACTAACTATAAACTGCATTAAACTAAATTCAAATGGCGTTAAACTAACTTCAAATGGAGTTAACTAACTCTATATGGCGTTTAGCTAACTTAAAAAGGCGTTAAACTAACTTCAAATGGCATTAAACTAACTTCAAATGGCGTTAAACTAACTTTAAATGGTGTTAAACTAACTTTAAATGGCGTTAAACTAACTTTATATGGCGTTAAACATGCTTCATATGGCGGTAAACTAGCTTCAAATGGCGTTAAATGCGCTTCGAATTGGCGTTAAACTAACTTTAAATGGTGTTAAACTAGCTTCAAATTGCGTTAAACTAACTTTAAATGGTGCTCAATTAACTTTAAATGGTGTTAAACTAACGTTATTTGGCATTACAATAACTTTAAATGGCAATAAACTAGCTTTAAATGATGTTACATGCGCTTCAAATGGCGTTAAACTAACTTTAAATATTGTTGAACTAACTTTATATGTTGTTAAACTAACTTTAAATATCGTTAAACTACCTTTAAATGGCGTTAAACTAGCGTTAATTTGCGTTAAATGCTCCTCAAATTTGCGTTAAACTAACTTCAAATGGCGTTAAACTAACGTCAAACGGCGTTAAACTAACTTCAAATGGCGCTAAACTAACTTTAAATGGCATTAAACTAACTTTAAATGGTGTTAAAGTAACTTCAAATGATGCTAAACTAACTTCAAGTTGTATTAAACTAACTTTAAATCGAGTTAAATTAACTTCAAATGGAATTAAACTAACTTCAAATGGCACTAAATAACTTTAAATGACATTAGACTAACTTCAAATGGCATTAAACTAACTTCAAATGGCATTAAACTAACTTTAAATGGCATTAAACTAACTTCAAATGGAGTTAAACTAACTTTAAATGGTGTTCAACTAACTTTAAATGACGTTAAATGCTCTTCAAATTGGCGTTAAAATAACTTTAAATGGCGTTAAACTAACTACAAATTGTGTTAAACTAACTTCAAATGGCGTTCAATGCATTTCAAATGGCAATAAACTAACTTTAAATGGCGTTAAAATAACTTTAAATTACGTTAAACTAACTCCAAATGACGTTAAAGTAACTTTAAATGGCATTAGATGTGCTTCAAATGGCTTGAAACTAACTTCAAATGGCAATAAACTAACTTTAAAAGGCATTAAACAACTTTAAATGGCGCTAAACTAACTTCAAATGGCGCTAAACTATCTTCACATGGAGTTAACTAACTTTATATGGCGTTTAATTAAATTTAAATGGCGTTAAACTAACTTCAAATAGCATTAAACTAACTTCAAATGGCGTTAAACTAACTTCAAATTGCGATACACTAATTTTAAATGGCATTAAAATAACTTTAAATGACATGAAACTAACGATAAATGGTTTTAAACTAACTTTAAATGCTGTTGAAATAACTTTATATGTCGTTAAACTAACTTTAAATATTGTTAAACTAACTTTGAATGGCGTTAAACTAGCTTTAAATGGCGTTAAATGCTCTTCAAATTGGCGTTAAACTAACTTTAAATGGCGTTAAACTAACTTCAAGTTGCGTTAAACTAACTTTATATGGTGTTAAACTAACTTTAAATGGTTTTAAACTAACTTTAAATGGTTTTAAACTAACTTTAAATGGAGTTAAACTAACTTCAAATGGTGTTAAAATAAATTCAAATTGCCTTAAACTAACTTCAAATGGGGTTAAATTAACTTCAAATGGTTGTAAACTAACTTTAAATGGCACTAAACTAACTTTAAATGGCTTTAAGCTAACTTCAAATGGCATTAAACTAACTTGAAATGGCGTTCAATGCATTTGAAATGGCAATAAACTAAGTTTAAATTGGGTTAAAAGAACATTAAATTACCTTAAACTAACTCCAAATGATGTTAAGGTCACTTTAAATGGCGTTAAATGTGTTTCAAATGGCGTTAAACTAACTTTAAATGGCATTAAACTAACATTAAATGGCGTTAAACTAATTTTAAATGGCGCTATACTAACATTAAATGACGTTAAACTAACTTTAAATGGCGTTCAACTAACTTTAAATGGCGTTCAACTAACTATAAATGGCATTAAACTAATTTTAAATGGCATTAAACTAACTTTAAATGGCCTTAAACTAACTTCAAATAGTATTAAACTTACTTCAAATGGAGTTAACTAACTCTATATGGCGTTTAACTCATTTTAAATGGCGTTAAACTAACTTCAAATAGCATTAAACTAACTTCAAATGGCGTTAAACTAACTTCAAATTGCGTTCAACTAATTTTAAATGGCATTAAAATAACTTTATATGGCGTTAAACTAGCTTTAAATGGCGTTAAACTAACTTTATATGGCGTTAAACATGCTTCAATTGGCGCTAAACTACCTTTAAATGGCGTTAAATTAACTTTAAATGGCGTTAAACTAACTTCAAATATCGTTAAACTAACTTTATATGGCGTTAAACTAGCTTTAAATGGCGTTAAATGAATTAAAAAAACTGTGAATTTCGTTAAAGTAACTTCAAATGGAGATAAACTAACTTCAAATGGGGTTTAATTTACTTCAAAAGGTGGTAACCTTACTTCAAATGGTTGTAAACTAACTTTAAATGGCGTTAAACTAACTTCAAATTGCATTAAATTAACTTTAAATGGCGTTAAACTAACGTCAAATGGCGTTAAACTAACTTCAAATTGCGCTAAACTAAATTCAAATTGAATTAAATTATCTTTAAATCGCGTTAAACTAACTTCAAATGGATTTAAACTTACTTGAAATGGCGCTAAGTAACTTTGAGTGGCATTAAACTAACTTCAAATGGCATTGAACTAACTTTAAATGGCGTTACACTATCGTAAATTGGCGTTAAGCGTGCTTCAAATGACGCTAAACTACCTTTAAATGGCATTAAATGCACTTCAAATGCCATTAAACTAACTTCAAATGCAGTTAAACTAACTTCGAATGGCGTTACACTAACTTTAAAAGGCATTAACCGTGCATCAAATGGCGTTAAACTAACGTCAAATGGCATTAAACTAACTTTAAATGACATTAAACTAACTCTAAATGACGTTAAATTTACTTTAAATGCGATAAATATGCTTCAAATTGCGTTCGACTAACTTTAAATGGTGTTCAAATAGCTTTAAATGGTGTTAAACTATCTTTAAATGGCGTTAAACGCCCTTCATATGGCGTTAAACTAACTTCAAATGGCATTAAACTAACTTCAAGTAGGGTAAAACTAACTTTAAATGGCATTAAACTAACTTTAAATGGCATTAAACTAGCTTTAATTGGTATTAAACTAACTATAAATAGAATTAAACAAGCTTTAAAAGGCGTTAAACTAATTTCGAATGGTGTTAAACTAACTTCAAATGGCGTCAAACTAAATTCAAATGGCGTTAAAGTAACTTTAAATGACGTTAAACTAACTTTACAGGGCATTAAACTAACTTCAAGTGGGGTAAAAATAACTTTAAATGGTATTAAAGTAACTTTAAATGGCATTAAACTAACTACAAATGGCGTTAAACTAACTTCGAATGGCGTTAAACTGACTTGAAATGCCATTAAACTAACTTCAAATGGGGTAAAACTAACTTTAAATGGCATTAAACTAACTTTAAATGGCATTAAACTAACTTAAATGGCATTAAACTAACTTCGAATGGAGTTAGACTTTCTTCGAATGGCATTAAACTAATTTCAAATGGCGTTCAATTAACTTCAAATGGCGTTAAACTGATTTCAAATGGAGCTAAAATAACATTATATGGTGTTTAACTAACTTTAAATGCCGTAAAACTAACATAAATGGTGTTAAAATTACTTCAAATAGCATCAACTAAATTCAAATGGTGTTTAACTAAATTTAAATGGCATTAAACTAACTTCAAATGGCGTTAATGTAACTTATATGGCATTAAACTAACTTCAAATATCGTCAAACTAACTTCAAATGGCATTAAACTAACTTTAAATGGTGTAAAACTAACTTCAAATGGCGTTAAACTATCTTCAAATGGCGTTAAACTAACTTTAATTGGCATTAATCAAACTTTAAATGGCGTTACCCTAACTTTAAAAGTGTTAAACGTGTTTCAAATGGAGTTAAACTAGCTATAAATGGCATAAACTAACTTCAAATGGCGAGAAACTAACTTCAAATGGCATTAAACTAACTTTAAATGGCGTTAAACTATCTTCAAATGGCGCTAAATTAACTTTAAATCGCGTTAAACTAACTTCAAATGGCTTTAATCTAACTTCAAATGGTGTTACACTAACTTTAAAAGGCGTTAAACGCGTTTCAAATGGAGTTAAACTAAATATAAATGGCGTAAACTAACTTCAAATGGCGTTAAACTACCTTCAAATGGAGTTAAACTAACATTATATGGCATTTAACCAAATTTAAATGGCGTTAAACTAACTTCAAATGGCATAAAACAAACTTTAAATGGCGTTAAACTAACTTCAAAGGGTGTTAATGTAACTTCAAATGGCGTTAAACTAACTTAAATGGCATTAATCATATTTCAATTGATGATAAACTAACTTTAAATGGCATAAAACTAACTTCAAATGGCGTTATACTAACTTCAAATGGCCATTTGAAGTTAGTTTAACTCCATTCGAAGATAGTTTAATGCCATTTGCAGTTACTTTAACGTCCTTTAAAGTTAGTTTAATGCCATTTAACGTTAGTTTAATGGCATTTAATGTCAGTCTAACGCCATTTAAAGTTAGTTTAACGTCATTTAAAGTTAGTTTAATGCCATTTAAAGTTACTTTAGCACCATTTGAAGTTAGTTTAATGCCATTTGGCATTAGTATAACTCCATTTGTAGCTAGTTTAACAGATTTAAAGTTCGTTTAATGCCTTTTAAACTTAGTTTAATGCCATTTAATGTTAGTTTAATACCATTTAAAGTTAGTTTAATGCAATTTAAAGTTAGTTTTACCCAACTTGAAGTTAGTTTAATGCCATTTGAAGTTACTTTAATGCCATATTAAGGGCGTTTAATGCCATTTAAAGTTAGTTTAATGCCATTTAAAGTTAGTTGAACACCATTTAACGTCAGTTGAACGATATTTAATGTTAGTTTAATGCCATTTAAATGTAGTTTATCGCCATTCAAATTTAGTTTATCGCCATTTAAATTTAGTTTAACGCCATTTGAACTTAGTTTAACGCCATATAAAGTTAGTTTAACATCATTTAAAGTTCGTTTAATGTCATTTGAAGTTAGTTTAACGCCATTTAAAGTTAGTTAAACAACATTTGAAGTTAGTTTAACGCTATTTGATGTTATTTTAACACCATTTAAGTTAGATATGGCATTTAAAGTTAGTTTAACGCCATTCAAAGTTAGTTTAACGCCATTTGAAGTTAGTTTAACGCTACTTGAAGTTAGTATAATGCTATTTAAAGTTACTTAGACGCCATATAAAGTTAGTTTAACTCCATTTGAAGTTAGCTTAACACCAAATGAAATTAGTTTAACGCCATTTGAAGTTAGTTTAACTCCATTCGAAGTTAGTTTAATACCATTTGCAGTTAGTTTAACGCCCTTTAAAGTTAGTTTAATGCCATTTAACGTTAGTTTAATGCCATTTAACGTTCGTTTGATGGCATTTAAAGTTAGTTTAACGCCATTTAAAGTTAGTTTAACGTCATTTAAAGTTAGTTTAACGCCATTTAAAATTTCTTTAACGTCATTTGAAGTTAGTTTAACGCCATTTGAAGTAAGTATAACTCCATTTGTAGCTAGTTTTACAGATTTAAAGTTAGTTTAATGCCTTTAAACTTAGTTTAATGCCATTTAATGTTAGTTTAATACCATTTAAAGCTAGTTTAATGCGATTTAAAGTTAGTTTTACCCCACTTGAAGTTAGTTAACACCATTTGAAGTTAGTTTAATGCCATATGAAGGGCGTTTAATGCCATTAAAAGTTAGTTTAATGTTATTTAAAGTTAGTTGAACACCATTTAAAGTTAGTTGAACGACATTTAATGTTAGTTTAACGCCATTTAAACGTACTTTATCGTCATTTAAATTTAGTTTAACGCCATTTGAATTTAGTTTAATGCCATATAATGTTAGTTTAACACCATTTGGAGCATGTTTAACTCCAATTAAAGTTCGATTAATGCCATTTAAAGTTAGTTTAATGCCATTTAAATCTAGTTTAACACCAGTTGAAGTTAGTTCAACGCCATTTAAACTTAGCTTAACGCCATTTAAAGTTAATTTAACGCCATTTCAAGCATGTTTAATGCCAATTAAAGTTAGTTTACCGCCATTTAAAGTAGGTTTAACGTCATTTGAAGTTAGTGTAACGTCATTTGAAGTTAGTTTAACAATATTTGAAGTTACTTTACCACCATTTAAACTTAGTTTTACCCCACTTGAAGTCAGGTTATAGCCATTTGAAGTTAGTTTAACGCCATATGAAGGGCGTTTAACGCCATGTAAAGTAAGTTAAATGCCATTTAATGTTCGTTTAATACCATTTAAAGTTAGTTGAACGCCATTTAAAGTTAGTTTAATGCCATTTAAACGTATTATATGCCATTTAAATTTAGTTTAACGCCATTTGAAGTTTGTTAAACGCCACTTAAACTTAGTTTTAACGACATTTAAATTTAATTTAACGCTCTTTGATGAATGTTTAACGCCAATTTAATTTATTTTAATGCCATTTAAAGATATTTTAATGCCATTTGAAGTTAGTTATACGCCATTTAAAGTTAATTTAACGCCATTTGAAGTTAGATTAATGCCATATGAAGTTAGTTTAACGCCATCTAAAGTTAGTTTAGCGCCATTTGAATTAAGTTGAACGTCATTTAAAGTTAGTTTAACGACATTTAAACGTAGTTTAATGCAATTTAAACGTAGTTTAATGCAATTTGAACGTAGTTTAACGCCATTTAACGTTAGTTTAACGCCATTTGAAGCATGTTTAACGCCAATTAAAGTTTGATTAACGCTATTTAAAGTAAGTTAAATGCCATTTGAAGTTAGTTTATCACCATTTGAAATTAGTTTACCCCATTTAAAGTTAGTTTAACTCCATTTGAAGCACGCTTAACACCTTTAAAAGTTAGTTTAACGCCATTTAAAGTTAGATTAACGCCATTTAAAGTTAGTTTACCGCCATTTGAAGCATGCTTAACGCCAATTAAAGTTAGTTTAACGGCATTTGAAGATTGTTTAACGTCATTTGAAGTTAGTTTTACACCATTTAAAGTTAGTTTAACGTCATTTGAAGTTAGTTTAACGTCATTTAAAGTTAGTTTAACGCTATTTGAAGTTAGATTAATGCTATTTAAAGTTAGTCAAACGCCATATAAAGTTAGTTTAACGCAATTTAAAGTTAGTTTAAGGTCATTTGAAATACATTTAACGCCATTTAATTTTAGTATAATGCCATTTCAAGTTAGTTTAATGCCATTTAAATTTAGTTTAACAACATTTGAAGTTAGTTTAATGCCATTTAAACTTAGCTTAACGCCATTTAAAGTTAATTTACCACCATTTCAAGCATGTTTAATGCCAATTAAAGTTAGTTTACCGCCATTTAAAGTTCGTTTTACCCCACTTGAAGTTACTTTAACGCCATTTGAAGATCGTTTAATGCCATTTGAAGGGCGTTATAATGCCATTTAAAGTTAGTTTAATTCCATTTAGATTTCGTTTAATGCCATTTAAAGTTAGTTTAACACCATTTAAAGTTAGTTGAATACCATTTAAAGTTAGTTGAACGCCATTTAAAGTTAGTTTAACGCAACTTAAACATAGTATAACGCCATTTTAATTTAGTTTAACGCCATTTAAAGTTTGTTTAACGCCATTTAAACTTAGTTTAACGCCATTTAAAGTTAGATTATCGCCAATTAAAGTTAGTTTAATGCCATTTAAAGTCAGTTTAACACCATTTAAAGTTAGTTTAATGATATTTTAAGTTAGTTTAATGCCATTTAAAGTTAGTTTAATGCTACTTAAACGTAATATCACGCCATTTAAATTTAGTTTAACGCCATTTAAAGTTTGTTTAACGCCACTTAAACTTAATTTAGCGCCATTTATAGTTAATTTGACACTATTAGAAGAATGTTTAGCGCCAATTAGAGTTAGGTTAATACCATTCAAAGTAATTTTAACGCCATTTGAAGATAGTTTAACGTCATTTAAAGCATGCTTAACACCATTTAAAAATTAGTTTAACGCCATTTGAAGATACTTTTAACTTCATTTGAGTTAGTGTTACAAAATTTAAAGTTAGTTTAACGCCATTTGAAGTTAGTTTAATGCTATTTGAAGTTAGGTTAACGCCATATAAAGTTAGATTAACGCCATTTGATGTTAGTTTAACGCCATTTAAAGTTAGTTAAATAACATTTTAAGCTAGTTTAACACTATTTGAAGTTAGTTTAACGCCATTTGAAGTTAGTTTAATGCTATTTGAAGCTAGATTAACTCCATTTGAAGTTAGTTTAACGCCATTTCCAGTTAGTTTAATGCCCTTTAAAGTTAGTTTAATGCCATTTAACGTTAGTTTAATGCCATTTAAAGTTAGTTTATCGCTATTTAAGGGATGCATAACGCCAATTAAAGTTAGCTTAACGCCATTTAAAGTTAGTTTAACACCATTAAAAGTTAGATTAACGCCATTTATATTTAGTTTAACGCCATTTAAAGCATGCTTAACGCCAATATAAGTTAGTTTAACGCCATTTGAAGATTGTTTAACGCCATTATTAGTTTTACACCATTTAATGTTAGTTTAACGCTATTTGAAGTTAGTTTAACGCCATTTAAAGTTAGAATAACGCCATTTTAAGTTAGTTTAACGCCGTTTAAAGTTCGTTAAACAACATTTGATGTTAGTTTAACGCTATTTGAAGTTTTTTTAACGCCATTTGAAGTTACAGTAATGCCATTTAAAGTAACTTTAACGTTATTTGAAGTTAGTTTACGAAGGTTAAGTTAGCTCAACGCATGATAAAGTTAGTTTAACACCATTTAAAGTTAGTTGAACTCCATTTAAAATTCGTTGAACAACATTTAAAGTTACTTTAACGCCATTTAAACATAATTTAACGCCCTTTAAATTTAGTTTAACGCCATATGAAGTTCGCTTAACGCCATTTAAAGTTACTTTAGCGCCATATGAAGTGTGTTTAACTCCTATTAAAGATAGTTTAACGCCATTTGAAGTTCGTTTAATGCAATTTGAAATTAGTTGAAGGCGATTTGAAGTTACTTTAACGTCATTTGAAGTTAGTTTAATGCCAATTAAAGTTACTTTATCGCCATATGTAGTATGTTTAACGCTAATTAAAGTTAGTTAAACGCCATTTAAATTTAGTTAACGCCATTTGAAGTTAGTTTACGCCATTTGAAGTATGTTTGACGCCATTTAAAGTTAGTTTAACACAATTTACAGTTAGTTTAACACCATTTAAAGTTAGTTTTATGGCATTTAAAGTTAGTTTAACTCCATTTAAAGTTAGGTTACCGCCATTTGAAGTTAGTTTAACCACCAATTGAAGTTAATTTAACACCATATAAAGGGTGTTTAGCGCCATGTAAAGTTAGTTTAATGCCATTTAAAGTTAGTTTAACACCATTCAAAGTTAGTTGAAAACCATTTAAAGTTAGTTGAACTCCATTTAAAGTTAGTTTAACTCCAATTAAAGTTAGTTTAACGCCATTTGAAGCATATTTAATGCTAATTAAAATTAGTTTAACGCCATTTAAAGTTAGATTAACGCCATTTGAAGTTAGTTTAACGTCATTTGAAGTAGGTTTAATGCTATTTGAATTTAGTTTAACGCCATTTAAAGTTAGTTTAATGCCATTTGAAGTTAGTTGAACGAGATTTAAAGTTCGTTTAACGCCATTTAAACGTAGTTTAACACCATTTAAATTAGTTTAAAGCCATTTGAAGTTAGGTTAATGCCATTTGAAGTTAGTTTAATGCCATTTAAAGTTAGTTTAACGCCATTTTGAAGTATATTAACGCTATTTGAAGTTAGTTTAACGCAATTTGAAGTTAGATGAATGCCATTTGAAGTTACTTTAACGTCATTTGAAGTTAGTTTAATGCCAATGTTAGTTTACCGCCATATGTAGTATGTTTAACGCTAATTAAAGTTAAACGCCATTTAAATTTAGTTTAACACCATTCAAAATTAGTTGCAAACCATTTAGCTAGTTTAACGCCATTTACAGTTAGTAATTACTTGAAGAAGTTAATGCCATTTGAAGTTAGTTTAATGCCATTTAAAGTTAGTTAAACGCCATATAAAGTTAGTTCAACTCCATTTGAAGTCAGTTTAACGCCATTTAAACATAGTTTAACGCCATTTACATTTAGTTTAACGCCATTTGAAGTTAGTTTAACACCATTTAAAGTTAGTTTTACCCCACTCGATGTTAGTTTAACGTTATTTGAATTTAGTTTAACGACATATGTAGGGCGTTTAACGCCATTTTGTAGTTAGTTTATCACTTAAAGTTCGTTTAATGCCATTTAAAGTTAATTTAACCCCATTTAAAGTTAGTTGAACACCAATTAAAGTTAGTCGGACGATATTGAAGTTAGTTTAACTCATTTAGCTGATTTAAGGGTATTTAAAGTTAATTTAACTCTATTTCAAGAATGTTTAATGCAAATTAAAGTTTGTTTAACGCCTTTTGCAGTTAGTTTAACACCATTTAAAGTTAGTTTTACGGTATTTAAAGTTAGTTTAACACAATTTAAAGTTAGTTTTACGGTATTTAAAGTTAGTTTAACTCCATTTAAAGTTAGGTTAACGCCATTTGAAGTTATTTTAACCACCATTTGAAGTTAATTTAACACCATTTGAAGGGTGTTTAAAGCCATGTAAAGTTAGTTTAATGCCATATAAAGTTCGTTTAATGCAATTTAAAGTTAGGTTAACACCATTTAAAGTTAGATTAACGCCATATGAAGTAAGTTTAACGCCATTTAAAGCTAGTTTAACACTATTCAAAGTTAGTTGAAAACCATTTAAAGTTAGTTGAACGCCATTTAAAGTTATTTTAACGCAATTTAAAGTTAGTTTAATGCCATTGCCGTTAGTTTAACGCCATTTAAACTTAGTTTAACGCCATTTGCACTTAGTTTAACGCCATTTAAAGTTAGTTTAATGCAATTTGAAGTTAGTTTAACACCATTAGAAATTAGTTTATCTCCATATAAAGTTAGTTTAACGCCATATAAAGATAGTTTAACACCATTTAAATTCATTTAAACACCATATAAAGTTAGTTTAATGTCATTTGAATCATGCTTAATGCCAATTAGAGTAAGTTTAATGCCATTTAAATTTAGTTTAACACCAATTGAAGTTAGTTGAACGCCATTTAAACTTAGCTTAACGCCATTTAAAGTTAATCTAATGCCATTTCAAGAATGTTTAATGCCAATTTAAGTTAGTTTACCGCCATTTAAAGTTAGTTTAACGTCATTTGAAGTTAGTTTAACGGTATTTGAAGATAGTTTAACATCATTTAAAGTTAGTTTTACCCCACTTGAAGTTAGTTTAACGACATTTAGAAGTTAGTTTAACGACATATGTAGAGCGTTTAACGCCATTTAGTTAGTTTAATGCCATTTAAAGTTCAATTATTGCCATTTAAAGTTAGTTTAACACCATTTAAAGTTAGTTGAACACCATTTAAAGTTAGTTGAACGACATTTAAAGCTTCTTTAACGCCATTTAAACGTAGTATAACGTCATTTAAATTTAGTTTAACGCCATATGAAGTTAGTTTAACGCCATTTAAGCTTATTTTAGCGCAATTTAAAGTTAATTTAACGTTATTTCAAAAATGTTTAACGCCAATTAAAGTTTGTTTAACGCCATTTGAAGATACTTTAACGCCATATAAAGTTGGTTAATTGCCATATAAAGTTAGTTTAACTCCATTTGAAGTTAGTTTAATGCCTTTTAAAGTTAGTTTAACACAATTTAAAGTTAGTTTTATGGTATTTAAGGTTTGTTTAACGCCATTTGAAGTTAGTTTAACGCCATTTGATGAAAATTGAGCACCATTTGAAGAGCGTTTAAAGCCATGTAAAGTTAGTTAATGCCACTTAAAGTTAGTTTAACACCAATCAAAGTTAGTTGAACACCATTTAAAGTTAGGAGAATGCCATTTAAAGTTAGTTTAACGCTATTTAAACGTAATTTATCGCCATTTAAATTTAATTTAACACCATATGAAGTTTTTTTAACGCCAATTTAAAGTTAGTTTAATGCCATATAATGTTAGTTTAACACCCTTTAAAGTTAGTTGAACAACATTTAAAGGCTGTTGAACGACATTTAAAGTTAGTTTAACTCCATTTAAATGTAGTTTAACGCCATTTAAATTTAGTTTAACGACATTTGAAGTTAGTTTAACCCCACTTAAAGTTGGTTAAACACCCTATAAAGTTAGTTTAACTCCATTTGAAATTTGTTCAACGCCATTTGAATTTAGTTCAAAGACATCTGAAGAATGTTTGACGCCAATTATAGTTAGTTTAACGGCATTTAAATTTAATTTAACGCCATTTGAAGTCAGTTTAAAGCCATTTGAAGTTACTTTACGCCATTTAAAGTGAGTTTAACTCCATTTGAAGTGCATTTAACGCCTTTTAAAGTTAGATTTATGCCATTTTAAGTTAGTTTAATGCTATTTGAAGTTAGTTTAATGCCATTTAAAGCATGTTAACGCCAATTAAAGTTAGTTTAACGCCATTTGAAGATTGTTTAACTTCATTTGAAGTTAGTTTTACACCATTTAAGTTAGTTTAACGCCATTTTGAGTTAGTTTAACGCCATTTGAAGCATGTTTAACGCCAATTAAAGTTAGTTTAACGCCATTTGAAGATTGTTTAACGTCATTTGAAGTTAGTTTACCCCACTTGAAGTTAGTTTAACGCCATTTGAAGATCGTTTAATGCCATATGAAGGGCGTTATAATGCCATTTAATGTTAGTTTAATTCCATTTAGATTTCGTTTAATGCCATTTAAAAGTTAGATTAACACCATTAAAGTTAGTTGAATACCATTTAAAGTTAGTTGAACGCCATTTAAGTTAGTTTAACGCAACTTAAACATAGTATAACGCCATTTAAATTTAGTTTAACGCCATTTAAAGTTTGTTTAACCATTTAAACTTAGTTTAACGCCATTTAATTAGATTATCGCCAATTAAATTTAGTTTAATGCCATTTTAAAGTCAGTTTAACACCATTTAAAGTTAGTTTATCGCTACTTAAACGTAATATAACGCCATTTAAATTTAGTTTAACTCCATTTAAAGTTTGTTTAACGCCATTTAAACTTATTTAACGCCATTTATAGTTAATTTAACACTATTTGAAGAATGTTTAGCGCCAATTAGAGTTTGGTTAATACCATTCAAAGTAATTTTAACGCCATTTGAAGTTAGTTTCACGTCATTTAAAGTTAATTTAACGACATTTGAATTAAGTTGAACGCCATTTAAAGTTACTTAACGCCATTTAAACGTAGTTTAACGCCATTTAAATTTAGTTAACGCCATTTGATGCTAGTTTAAGGCCATTTAAAGTTAGTTTAACGCCATTTAAAGCTAGTTTAGCGCCATTTGAAGATAGTTTAACGCCATTTTAAGTTCGTTTAACGTCATTTAAAGTTAGTTTAACGCCATTTAAAGCATGCTTAACGCCAATTAAAGTTAGTTTAACGCCATTTGAAGTTAGTTTAACGCTATTCGAAGTTCGTTTAACTCCATTTGTAGTTAGTTTATCACCATTTGAATTTAGTTTACGCCATTTAAAGTTAGTTTAACGCCATTTGAAGATAACTTTAACGCCATTTGAAGTTAGTGTTCAAAATTTAAAGTTAGTTTAACGCCATTTGAAGTTAGTTTAATGCTATTTGATGTTAGTTTAACGCCATATAAAGTTAGATTAACGCCATTTGAGTTAGTTTAACGCCATTTAAAGTTAGTTAAATAACATTTGAAGTTAGTTTAACACTATTTGAAGTGAGTTTAACGCCATTTGAGTTAGTTTAACGCTATTTGAAGTTAGATTAACTCAATTTGAAGTTAGTTTAACGCCATTTAAAGTTAGATTAACGCCATTTGAAGTTAGTTTAACGCCATTTGAAGTTGGTTTAATGCTATTTGAATTTAGTTTTACGCCATTTAAAGTTAGTTTAATGCCATTTGAAGTTAGTTGAACGAGATTAAAAGTTCGTTTAACGCCATTTAAACGTAGTTTAACACCATTTAAATTAGTTTAAAGCCATTTGAAGTTACGTTAATGCCATTTGAAGTTAGTTTAATGCCATTTAAAGTTAGTTTAACGCCATTTTGAGTTATATTAACGCTATTTGAAGTTAGTTTAATGCAATTTGAAGTTAGATGAAGGTCATTTGAAGTTACTTTAACGTCATTTGAAGTTAGTTTAATCCCAATTAAGTTAGTTTACCGCCATATGTAGTATGTTTAACGCTAATTAAAGTTAGTTAAACGCCATTTATATTGTTTAACACCATTCAAAGTTAGTTGAAAACCATTTGAAGCTAGTTTAACGCCATTTACAGTAAATTTAACGCCATTTTGATGTTAGGTTAATGCCATTTGAAGTTAGTTTAATGCCATTTAAAGTTAGTTAAACGCCATATAAAGTTAGTTCAACTCCATTTGAAGTTAGTTTAACGCCATTTAAACATAGTTTAACGCCATTTACATTTAGTTTAACGCCATTTGAAGTTAGTTTAATGCCATTAAAAGTTGGTTAAACGCCATATAAAGTTAGTTTAACTCCATATGAAATTAGTTTAACGCCATTTGAAGTTAGTTCAAAGCCATTTGAAGAATGTTTGACGCCAATTAAGTTAGTTTAACGCCATTTAAAGTTAGTTGAACGCCATTTAAAATTAGTTTAACGCCATCTGAAGCATATTTAACGATAATTAAAGTTAGTTTAACGCCATATATAGTTAGTTTAAGACCATTTTACCAAAGTCAGTTTAACACCATTTTAAAGTTAGTTTAACACCACTTAAGCATGTTAACGCCAATTAAAAGTTAGTTTAACGCCATTTAATGTTGTTTAACGCCATTTGAAGTCGGATTTTAACGCCATTTAAACATATTTTAGCGCCTTAGAAATCTGGTTTAACGCCATTTAAAGTTAGCTGAACACATTTAAAAGTTAGATAAGCAACATTTAAAAGTTAGTTAACGCCATTTAAACTGTGGTTGTGCCATTTAGTTTTAGTTTTAGCACCACGAAGTTGGTTTAACGCCATTTTAGAATTTAGTCTAACGCCATATGAAGGTAGTTTAACGCCATTTAAAAGTTACTTTAACGTCATTTGATTAGTTAAGCATAAATTTTAAAAAGTTGGTTTAGCGCCATTTGGAAATTACGTTTAACGCCAATTTAGAATTAGTTTAACTTGTTTGAAGTTAGTTTAATGCCATATAAAATTGGCATTTTAACTCATTTGAAATTTAGTTTAATGCCATTTTGAATTTAGTTTAACGCCAATTGAGTAAGTTTAACGCCATTTTGAAGTTAGTTTAACCACAGTTGAAGTTAGTTTAATTCCATTTGAAGTTAGTTTAACGTAATTTTTTAATTTATTTTAATGCAATTTAGATTGACTGAACACCATTTAAAGTTAGATGAACGACATTTAAAGATAGTTAACGCCATTTAAACGTAGTTTATTGTCATTTAATTTAGTTTTAGCACCATTTGAAGTTAGTTTAACGCCATTTAAATTTAGTCTAACGCCATATGGAAATATGTTTAACGCCAATTAAAGTTAGTTTAACGCCATTTGAAGTTAATTAAACGCCATTTTGTAGTTAGTTTAACGCCATTTGATGTTACTTTAACGTCATTTTGAAGTTAATTAAACGCCATTTAAAAGTTAGTTTACCGCCAATTGAAGTATGTTATGTAATTTAAGTTAGTTTAACGCCATTTGAAGCTAGTTTAACTCCATTTGAAATTGGTTTAATGGAATTTAAAGTTATTTTAATGCCATTTTAAGTTAGTTAATTGCCCATTGAAGTTAGTTTAAAGCCATTTGAAATTGGTTAAATCATTTTAAAGTTAGTTTAGCATACATTTTAAAGTTAGTTTAATCAATTTGAAGTAAGTTTAACACCATTTGAAATTAGTTTTAACTCCATTTAAAAAGTTACTTTAACGCCATATAAAGATAGTTTAACACCATTTTAAATCATTTTAAAACCATTTTAAAGTTAGTTTAATGCCGTTTTTGAATCATGTTTAAGGCCAATTAAAAGTTAGTTAATGCCATTTAAAGTTAGTTTAATGCCATTTAAATTTAGTTTAACAATTGAAGTTGGTTATCGCCACATTTTCAACTTAGTTTAACGCCATATGAAGTTAGTTTAACACCATTTAAGTTATTTTAACACCATTTAAGTTAGTTTAATGTCATTTGAATCATATTTAATGCCAATTAAGTTAGTTTAATGCCATTTAAAGTTAATTTTATGCCATTTTAAATTTAGTTTAACACCAATTGAAGAAGTTGGTTGAAACCATTTAAACTTAAGCTTAACGCCATTTAAGTTAATTTAATGCCATTTGAAGTTAGTTTAGCATTATTTGAGAGATTGGTTTAACCCCAGTTGAGATTAGTTTAACGTAATTAAATTATTTTAACGCCATTTAAAGTTAGTTAATTGCCCTTTGAAGTTAGTTTAAAGCCATTTGAAATTGGTTAATGCCATTTGAATGTATTTAGGCCAATTAAAAAGTTGGTTTAATGCCACTTAAATCTTGTTTAAGGCCAATTAAAGTTAGTTCAATGCCATTTAAATTTAGTTTAATGCCATTTAAATTTAGTTTAACACCAATTGAAGTTAGTTTAACGCCATTTAAACAGCTTAACGCCATTTATAGTTAATTATCGCCATTTCAAGCATGTTTAATGCCAATTAAGAGATTAACTTAACGTCATTTGAAGTTAGTTTAGCACCATTTAAAGTTAGTTTTACCCCCACTCGATGTTGAACAACGTTATTTTGAATTTAGTTTAACGCGACATATGGCCAGGGCGTTTAACGCCATTTTAAAAGTTAGTTTAATGCCACTTAAAGTTGGAATTTAATGCCATTGGATTAATTTAACACCATTTTAAAGTTAGTTGAACACCATTTAAAAATTAGTCGGACGCCATTGAAGTTAGTTTAACGCCATTTTAAGCTGATTTTAGCGCCATTTTAATTAATTTAACTCTATTTAAAATTTTTAATGCAAATTAAAGTTTGTTTCATGCATTTAAAGTTGGATAAATATCAGAAAAAAGTTAGTTTAACTCACTTGAAGTTAATTTAACGCCATTTGAGGTTGATTTACGCCTGTATATTTAGTTTAATGCCATTTAAGTTCGTTTAATGCGAATTAAAAGTTAGTTTAACACCATTTAAAGTCAGTTGAGAACACCATTTAAAAGCTAAATTTGAATACCATTTAAGGTTAGTTTAGCACCATATAAAAGTTAGTTCAACGCCACTTGAAGTTAGTTTAACACCATTTAAGTTGATTCAACGCCATAAAGTTAGTTTAACTCCGCATAAAGTTAGTTTATTGCCATTTGAAGTAAGTTAAAGCCATTTGAAGCTTGTTTAACGCCAATTAAAGGTTAGTTTAACGCCATGTAAAGTTAGTTTAATGCACTTAAAAGTTAGTTTAAAGCTAGTTGAAAAATATTTAAAAAGTTAGTTGCGCCATTTAAGTTAGTTTAACGCCATTGGAAGTTAGTTGAACACCAAAATTTAAAGGCAGTTGAACAACCTTTTAAGTTAGTTTAATGCCAATTTAAAAGTAGTTAAAACCATTTGAAGCATGTTTAATGCAGTAAAAGTTAGTTTAACGCCATTTAAAGTTAGTTTAACGCCATTTGGAAGTTAGTTTAATGCCATTTAAAGTTAGTTTAACTCCATTTAATGTTAGTTTAACACCATATGAAGTCAGTTTAATGTCATTGAAGTTAGTTTAATGCCATTTAAAAGTTAGTTTAACTGCATTTGAAATGCGTTTAACGCCTTTTTAAAGTTAGATAACGCGCCATTTGTAAAGGCCTAGGACTTAGGGATAAAATCACTTACAAGGCTAATCGGGATGCTAATAAAGGAAAGTCAAGGACCATGGTTTTCGGAGAATAACAAAACAACAACCGTTAGAGATTGGCATCTCTTTACTATAAAATATAACACAAAGCTCTGACACCACTCAACAAACATCAAATAATTACGAAGTCAAGCAATTAATGGGGAAGCAAACAATTAAAGGAATCAAACAAATAATGAGGTAGCCAATTAGTGAATCAAACAATTAAATGGAGTCAACAATTGATAGGAATCAGACAATAAAGGAGTCAGCAATTAATGGAATCAAACAATGAACAAATATTTCGGCGGTGGCCCTGGGGAAGGTTCTGGAACCTTGGTGATGTACACTCAGGGCAGGGAAGCGTCCCTTCATCACCTCAGCAACGTCTTGAAAAGGCAGGGGAGAGCACCGGGCACCGACGGAATGTGATGAACTGATGGTCGTGGTATGCAGTAGTGGTAGATGACCAGAGTTGGCAGTTGATAGGTGAAGGTCTGGGAACACAGCCCACGAGTCCAGGACCTATATGATGAGATCACAGCCAGAATTTGACGGACAGCAGGGTAGCTAGATACTGACGGTATGGCGGCTGAGTTTAACGGAATCTGCACCGTGGCGGAGAGGGTTGCTACGTTATCACCTCAGTCAACCACCCCAGAAATATGCGTATGCACCAGCAAACGAAAGCGAGTTAGCAATGATGACAACTAGCCGGAGGATCGTTTCTGCCCTTACACCATTTCAAGGATGTTTAATACCAAATAAAAGTTAGTTTAACGCCATATGAAGTTAGTTTAACGCCATTTTGAAGTAAACTTTTATGCCATATAAAGTTAGTTTAACTATGCATTTGAAGTTAGTTTTAACACCATTCATGATTGGTTGCTCCATTTGCAGTTAGTTTAACATACCCATTAAAGTTAGTTTTAATGCAATTTTAACGTTAGTTTAATTGCCATTTAAAATTGGTTAACGCTATTTTAAAAGTTAGTTTAACGCCATTTGAGATTAGTTTTATGCCATTTTGCAGTTAGTTTAACGTCATTTGAAGTTAGATTAAAGATATTTTGAAATTAGTTTAATGCCATTTGAAATTTAGATACGCCATTTGAATTTAAATTAACGCCAAATTTAGAAGTTAGATAAACGCCATTTGAAGATAGTTTAACTTGCTCATTTAAAATTGGTTAAACGCCATTTGAGATGGTTTAATGCTATTTGAAGTTAGTTTAATGCCATTTTGAATCTGGTTTAACGCTATTTGAAGTTAGTTTACTTGCCATTCACAGTTAGTTTAACGCCTTTTGCAAAATTAGTTTAACGCCCTTTAAATTTAGTTTAATGCCATTTAACGTTAGTTTAATGCGCTATTTAAAAAGTTAGTTTAACGCCATTTTAAAGTTAGTTTAATGCCATTTAAAGTTAGTTTCACACCATATAAAGTTATTCGAATGCCATTTAAAGTTAGTTTAACGCCATTTAAACGTAATTTAACGCCATTTAAATTTAATTTAACACCACTGAAGTTAGTTTAACGCCATTTAAGTTAGTTTAATGCCATTTATGTTAGTTTAACACCATATAAAGTTAGTTGAACACCATTTGAAGTGGTTGAACGACATTTAAAAAGAGTAGTTTAACGCCATTTTTAAACATAGTTAACGCCATTTTACATTTAGTTTTAGCATATACATTTTGAAGTTAGTTTAACGCCTCTTAAAGTTGGTTAAACGCCTTATAAAGGATTAGTTTAACTCCGCCGCCAAATTAGTTTTGCCTGCCATTTGAAGTTAGTTCAAAAGCCAATGTCGAAGAATGTTTGGCGCCAATTAAAGTTAATTTAACGCCATTTAAGTTAGTCAATGTAATCTGAAGCATGTTTAACGATAATTAAGTTAGTTTAACGCCATTGTGGATTGGTTAGAAAATTTAAAGTCAGTTTGCTGCACCATTTAAAGTTAGTTTAACGCCACTTGGAAGCATCAACCCAACGCCAATTAAAAGTTAGTTTAACGCCATTTTAAAGTTAGTTTAATGCCATTTGAAGTTAGTTTAATGTAATTTAAGTAATTTTAATGCCATTTAAAGTTAGTTAATTGCCCTTTGAAGTTGGTTAAAGCCATTTGGAAATAAGTTTTAGCATATTTGAAATTAGTTTATCGCCATTTTAAAGGATGAGTTTAACATTTAAGTTAGTTCAATATGCAATTTTGAAGTAAGTTTAACACCATTTGAGAAATTAGTTTAACTCCATTTAAGAGTTAGGTTGGCGCCATGCAAGATAGTTTAACACCATTTTAAAGTCATTTTAAAAATCATTAAAAAGTTAGTTTAATGCCATTTTGAATCCGTTTAAGTCAATTAAAGTTGGTTAATGCCATTTAAAGTTAGTTTAATGCCATTTAATTGGTTAACACCAATTGACGTTAGTTTATCACCATTTAAACTTAGTTTAATGCCATTTAAGTTAGTTTAATGCAATTTGAAGTTAGTTTAACACCATTAGAAATTAGTTTATCTCCTTTTAAAAGTTAGTTTTAACGCCATTTGAAGTTAGTTCAAAGCCATTTGAAAACGTATGACGCCAATTAAGTTAGTTTAACGCCATTTGTGGTTAGTTTAAGAAAATTTAAGTCAGTTTAACACCATTTAAAGTTGGTTTAACTTCACTTGAGCATGTTAACGCCAATTAAAAGTTAGTTTAACAATTTAAAGTTAGTTTAATGCCATATGAAGTTAGTTTTAATGTAATTTAAAGTAATTTTAATGCCATTTAAAGTTAGTTAATTGCCCTTTGAAGTTGGATTTAAGCCATTTGAAATAAGTTTAACGCCATTTTGAAATTAGTTTATCATATTTAAAGGATTAGTTTAACGCCATTTAAAGTTAGTTCAATGCAATTTGAAGTAAGTTTAACACCATTTGAAATTAGTTTAACTCCATTTTAAAGTTAGGTTAGCGCCATGCAAAGATAGTTTAACACCATTTAAAGTCATTTTAAAATCATTTTAAAAGTTAGTTTTAATGCCATTTTGAATCACGTTTAAGTCCCAATTAAAGTTAGTTTAATGCCATTTAAAGTTAGTTTAATGCCTTTTAAATTTAGTTTAACACCAATTGACGTTAGTTTATCACCATTTAAACTTAGTTTAATGCCATTGAAGTTAGTTTAATGCAATTTGAAGTTAGTTTAACACCATTAGAAATTAGTTTATCTCCTTTTAAAAGTTAGTTTAACGCCATTTTGAAGTTAGTTCGAAAGCCATTTGAAGAACGTATGACGCCAATTAAAAGTTGGTTTACGCCATTTAAAAAGTTAGTTAAACGCCAAATTTTAAAAGTTAGTGTAACGCCATCTGAAGCATGTTTAACGATAATTAATGTTAGTTTAACGCCATATATAGTTGATTTAAAGACTATTATTTAAAGTCAGTTAACACCATTTTAAAAGTTAGTTTAACGCCACTTAGCAAACGACATGTTAACGCCAATTAAAGTTACTTTTAACGCCATTTTAAAGGTTTTGTTTAACGCCATTTGAAGTTGGTCTAATGCCATTTAAAGAATTTGTTTAACGCCATTTGAAGTTAGTTTAACGCCATTTGAAGTTAATTGAGCACCATTTGAAGGGCGTTTAAAGCCATGTAAAATTAGTTAATGCCACTTAAAGTTAGTTTAACACCAATCAAAGTTAGTTGAACACCATTTAAAGTTAGGAGAATGCCATTTAAAAAAGTTAGTTTAACACCATTTAAAGTTTGTTGAACACCATTTTAAAGTTGGAGAATGCCATTTTAAAGTTAGTTTAACGCTATTTAGTAATAATGTATCGCCATTTAAATTTAATTTAATACCATATGAAGTTTTTTAACGCCAATTTAAAGTTAGTTAATGCCATATAATGTTAGTTTAACACCCTTGAAAGTTACTTGAACAACATTTAAAGGCTGTTGAACGACATTTAAAGTTAGTTTAACTCCATTTAAATGTAGTTTAACGCCATTTAATTTAGTTTAACGCCATTTGAAGTTAGTTTAAT
>NW_024756472.1:0-6193 GCF_018991925.1 Homarus americanus | reverse complement strand
CACCTCTGACACTCCCAGGTACGCTTCTTACACTCCCAGGTACACCTCTGACACTCCCATGTACACCTCTGACACTCCCAGTGTAATGAGACAAAACTCACAAAAGAAGAGGAAGAGGATAAATAAGTAAGAATAGAGAGAGTAGATATGTAAAGATAGGAAACTTGGTAGCGTGGCCTGGATGTTGTTTGCACAGCGTCACTACGCTTATCTTATCTCGTATGTCAATACACATATATCACTTCTTAAAGGGACAACTTGTTAAACACCTCTTGATACAACTATTTATTACTTCACTCAATGACATGGACACATTAATATCACTATTATATCAGGGTACTAACACATTATGCTTTACGTTACTTGACACTGACTCTCGGACACACCTGAATGAATACACTTCCCACAGTAGGTAACTCACCCTAGGACGTTCTGACAAGACTCACGTGTACCCTGACGTAGGCCCAGTGAATGCTGGCTGGGCTGCCTCCTACGAGAGGCTTCTGCTTAGCTGGGGTCTGGTCGGGAAGTCTCCCTCCCGACCTGGGGAGGGGACGTGCGTGACTCTGCTTAGTGAACCGAGTGACGACCCGAACGGGAGAGAGATGACAGCAACCAGAATGAGAATCGTAATGGAATCCCGAATGGAATGGTAATGCCCGTGGACGAGACTGTAGGGCCTTTATATGGGGTCGGCCCAGCCGGCTTCTGACCTCTAACAATTAACACTAAACTGGTTTGATCTGGATAATTGTGTGCAGGTGTGGTCCTGGCCAGGTGTCTTGGCTAGGTGCGGTTGTAGGTCACCGGCTCACGTCATTAGCGGGCGAGGTCAAGTCCCTTGGGTCGACCTGAGGTGTGTCAGCCCGGAATGCGGTGGTACCACGAGGACTGTGGTGTACTCGCTGTTATATGTGACATAATTCTGGGCTGTAAGCTTTGGTCTGACAATCACTCATTACACCTCCCGCCAAGACCAAAGCTTCATCACAGAGACTGATGCCACATATAGACAGCAACATCACGTGTGGTGTCAAAGATAATCCCTGGGGCGATAACATAGTCTCACATTCACAAACAACAATCTCATAGGTGTATGTTTTTCTACTGGCGCTAGTTTGATCTGACAAAGCTCACTATACCTCCCGCCAAGATCAAAGTTTCTATGCCAGGAGAAAAAGGAAACATAGCAAGTGAACATAGAATGAAAAAATCCTTCATATGTAGCATAGTGTCCGAGGCAACCTTGCAAATCACATTCTACAAACAATAACAGGTGTTACATTTCCTTATCAGCCCATGTCAAAATAATAATTCATCTCAGTCAGTAATATAGCTACAACATCGTGTTTCATAGTCCAAGACATTGATCAAATGAACTCATAGAAAAAAGTGAGACTAAAAAAAAGACATTCTTTGTAGTAAACATCAACAAAATCAGAGAAAATACTTCAAAATACACAAAAAATGTTCCTACTTCACATATTAGGGTATTGATATCTTTTTATTATACATCAACAACATCAGTACATTAGTTGGGTCCGGCATAGCTCACGTCTTCCATCCAGCTGGTATCTGAAAAATAGGGGATGGCGGCAGCTCAGCAGCTGTAGTCGGTTGGTCCTTCATCATCGACTTTCTTGTGATGTCAGGACAGCACATCTTCTGTCTTCTTTCTTCACATAGCACATCTTCTGTCTTCTTTCTTCACATACCGCACCTTGTAGGTCGTTTCTCCACACCTTCTGCCTTCTTCTCACTTCCTCCTGGTTTCTATACTATTCCAGACGAGTTTTCTGTCCCATCTGCGTTCTTCCTCTACGTTTAGAGCCTCATTTTCAACATCTTCTAGATGAATTTTCTGTTCCATCTTCCTTTTTTCTTTATACATCTTCATTTTCATATTCCAGATGAATTTTTCTGCTCCATCTGTATTTCTTTATACATCTTCGTTTTCCGTCATATTCCAGATGAATTTTTCTGCTTCATCTGCATTTCTTTATACATCTTCATTTTCATATTCCAGATGAATTTTTCTGCTCCATCTGTATTTCTTCTCTGCAACATCATCATTTTCAACATATTCCAGACGATTTTCTGTTCGTCTGCCGACGGCCCTTTTCGGCCGGGATGAAAGCCGGTCCACTGTTTGGGCTGTCGTCTCCTTAGATGACTCGTAAGGCAGGTTCCGCGGACCAAGGCTCGCCCTCCGTACGTGAGTGTCGGCGAGACCAAAGACCGTCCTGTCTTACACCTTCCACAGTGGTGAATCCCTCCCTGGCTGGGCTCACCAGGGTTCGTTGTGTGGCGATCCATTCCACACTCCTTACTTCCTAAAGTAGAAAAATATAAAATCTTCTTAATCCTATACCAAGGGAGGACTTGAAAGAAGTGACGTGGTGTGTGGTGGGTTTCGTGCTGCCTTCATCAAGCTGCATTCATCACGCTGCTTTCATCATGCTGGTTCTTCTCTGCTCGTATGTACTGTGGTTGACGTCCGGCTGGCCATGGGTGGTACTGTGTGTGACATTTGACAGAGAAACAATCCTAAAGGGGTGATGGATTAGTTGGAAGTGCATTCGCCAAAAAAAAAGTTTACTTTATACGATACGTCAATGTTTGGCAACTATCATTTCCGTCACGGGTGTTCTCATCAGGCTGGGTCGGGGAGTGAAGCTCTGCGCACTACACTGAATATCATTTATCACTGCGCGTCAAAGAGTACATCACAAATCATAATAGCATAAAAATACACTGAGTGAAGCTCTGCATTCATCGCAATATTACTTTATATTAACCATCATCAACAACACACAGCTTATGGGACAAAAGACGGGGGATTAGTGTGGTCAAGCGGCGGGGCGGGTCAGAAGGACGTGAGGTCACCCGAGCGGGGTGGGGCGAGGCGGGGCGGCGCGGGGCGAGGCGAGGCTGGCCAGGCCCAGCCAGGCTGGTGCGTTGCGGGTGAGGTGGGGAGGAGCCGAGGCGTGGTTGATCGGGCCAAACCGAGGCTTCGCGGGGCGGGGAGGTGCACGGAACGGAGGGGCGGGGCAGGGATGGGAGGAAGGGTAAGGAGGGTGAGGTAAGGATTAGGACAGGGAGGAGGATGTAGGTTAAAAGACATGTTAAGTTATAACAGTTAGTACAGACACCGCTTTCATCACTGAAACACAATGGCTACATTTAACACTGACCAACAATCAAACTGCACTTGGGCTACTGAGAATGCCACAGATAGCGGGTGACACTGAGAAATTACGTTAAGCACTGAACATATTTCTAGTAAAAATTCGCGCCTACCACGACGAGAGACATTTACTTGAGCTGTAACGGAGACACACTAGGACACTTTTCACGCTACTACGCAGGAACTTCTTATCACGCACTTTTGAACTAACGAGCCAGGTGTTATGGCTAACCGAGGGAAGGCATGGGTTTACGTTAAGTACACTGTTACCAATAGCAAGGGACGAGGGGAGCGTGGGTTAACGTCATAGTTTGCTGCCACCAATGTAATGACTAAGCGAGGAAGGCGTGAGTTACGTTAAGTACGCTGACACCATTGTAATGAGACAAAATAAACAGAGAAGAGGAAGATATATATAAGTAGGAAGTATAGAGAGTAGGAATGTAAAGATAGGAAACTTGGTAGCGTGGCCTGGATGTTATTTGCACAGCGTCACTACGCTTATCTTATCTCGTATGTCAATACACATATATCACTTCTTAAAGGGACAACTTGTTAAACACCTCTTGATACAACTATTTATTACTTCACTCAATGACATGGACACATTAATATCACTATTATATCGGGGTACTAACACATCATGCTTTACGTTACTTGACACTGACTCTCGGACACACCTGAATGAATAGACTTCCCACAGTAGGTAACTCACCCTAGGACGTTCTGACAAGACTCACGTGTACCCTGACGTAGGCCCAGTGAATGCTTGGCTGGGCTGCCTCCTATGAGAGGCTTCTGCTTAGCTGAGGTCTGGTCGGGAAGTCCCCTTCCCGACCTGGGGAGAGGGTGAGCTTGACTCTGAGAATCTCCAGAGTAATGAGCGTCTCCTCAGAATGTTCAAATGACAACCAGGATCAGAATGATAATCAGAATGGTAATGGAATGGTAATGCCCGTGGACGGGACTGTAGGGCCTTTATATGGGGTCGGCCCAGCCGGCTTCTGACCTCTAACAATTAACACTAAACTGGTTTGATCTGGATGTGTGCAGGTGTGGTCCTGGCCAGGTGTCTTGGCTAGGTGCGGTTGTAGGTCACCGGCTCACGTCATTAGCGAGGTCAAGTCCCTTGGGTCGACCTGAGGTGTGTCAGCCCGGAATGCGGTGGTACCACGAGGTCTGTGGTGTACTCGCTGTTATATGTGACATAATTCTGGGCTGTAAGCTTTGGTCTGACAATCACTCATTACACCAGGTACACCTCTGACACTCGCAGGTACACCGCTGACACTCCTAGGTACACCGCTGACACTCCCAGGTACACCTCAGACATTCCCAGGCACACCTCTGACACTCCCAGGTACACCACTGACACTCCCAGGTACACCTCTGGCACTCCCAGGTACATCTTTGACACTCCCAGGTACAACACTTACACTCCCAGGTACACCTCAGACACTCCCAGGTACACATCAGACACTCCCAGGTCCACCTCAGACACTCCCAGGTACACCTCTGACACTCCCAGGTACACCTCCGATACTCCCAGGTATACCCCTAACACTCCTAGGTACACCGCTGACACTGCCAAGTACACCTCTGACACTCCATGTACACCTCAGACACTCCCAGGTACACCTCAGACACTCCCAGGTACACCCCTGTGACACTCCCAGGTACACCACTGACATTCCCAGGTACACCCATGACACTCCCAGGTACACCTCTGACGCTTCCAGGTACACCTCTGACACTCCCAGGTACACCAATGACACTACCAGGTACACCTCTGACACTCCGAGGTACACCTCTGACACTCCGAGGTACTCCTCTGACGCTCCCAGGTACTCCTCTGACACTCCCAGGTACACCTCTGACACTCCCAGGTACACCTCTCACACTCCCAGGTACACAGCTGACACTCCCAGGTACTCCTCTCACACTCCCTGGTACATATTTGACACTCACAGGTACACCTCAGACACTCCCAGGTACACCTCCGACACTCCCAGGTACACCTCTGACACCCCCAGGGACACCTCTGACACTGCCAGGTACACCTCTGACACTCCCAGGTAAACCACTGACACTCCCAGGTACACCTATGATACTCCCAGGTATACCTCTGCCACTCCCAGGTACACCACTGACACTCCCAGGTACACCGCTGACACTGGCAGGTACACCTCTCACACTCCATGTACACCTCAGACACTTCCAGGTGCACCTCAGACACTCCCAGGTACACCTCAGACACTCCCAGGTACACCTCTGACACTCGCAGGTACACCGCTGACACTCCCAGGTACACCGCTGACACTCCCAGGTAAACCCCTGACACTCCCAGGTACACCTCTGACACTCGCAGGTACACCTCAGACACTCCCAGGTACACATCTGACACTCCCTGGTATACCCCTGACACTTCCAGGTACACCCCTGATACTCCCAGGTACACCTCTGACACTGCCAGGTACACCTCAGACACTGCCAGGTACACCTCAGACACTCCCACGCACACCTCAGACACACAGGCACACCTCTGACACTCCCAGGTACACCTCTGACACTCCCAGGTACACCTCAGACACTGCCAGGTACACCTCAGACACTCCCAGGCACACCTCTGATAATTCCAGTGCCACATCTGACACTGCACACCCCAGCACCTCTAGACACACCCGTCACACTCCTGCACACCCCTGACACTCCCCAGGTACCTTCTGACACTTCCGCTTGCACTTCCTCGATACTCCTGCGCCACCCCAGACACTCCTGTGTGCCACCCCAGATACCCTGCGCCACCTCTGACACTCCCAAGTACACCTCTGACACTCCCAGGTACATCTCTGGCACTCCCAGGTATACCTCTGACACTGCCAAGTACACCTCTGACAATCCCAGGTACTCTTGTGACACTCCCAGGTACACCTCCGACACTCCTAGTTACACCTCTGACACTCCCAGGTACACCGCTGACACTTCCAGGTACACCCCTTGACACTC
>NW_024756471.1:0-8224 GCF_018991925.1 Homarus americanus | reverse complement strand
TGGTATTGCTTCGTTCAGTTACGTATTGCATCATCCCCAAAAATCCTCAGTGACATGTCCACCGTTTACTCACGTATATCTGTACTTCCTAATTCTGTTCTCCTTACTGTCCTCCTTACGTCCTCCACAGAACTTTCCATTTCCTTCTTGGTCGTCCCTCCCCCCCTACCACCCATCTCAATTTTAGACTTTTACCAATATTTCCAATTTTATTATCTTGATGTATTTATATTATCTGAGCCACCTATAACCTGTTCTGCCCGACAATTTTTTTTTTAGTTTTCTATTTTTCTATTTTCTGACTTTGTTATATTCTGCATTTTATTTACCGTCACAATGCTCTCAAACACCTCCTCATTTCTACATTTGCTTTAAGTTTCATTTTCTCTTGTTTCCAGAATCTAAGCCTCATGTCTCGTTAATGTCCTCCAAAGGCTTCTCTACTTCTACCTATGCCCTCTAAAAAATGCAGTTATCTTGTCATCTATCAATAAGTCTGTTAATCTCTTCCCCTCCACTGCTTTCAAGTTCAAACCATCACTGAGTGTTCTATGTACTGTTACACACACCCACTCTCAAATACCACAACACACCTACCTTAACTTCTTCACATTATGTATGAGTTGAAACCTGAATAGGAGTATTGGGCATTAAACAAACTAACAGTTAATATGTCTCCAGTGATCTCATTCGTAGAAAAACTACCTCATGGCTAAATTTGCACCTGTTTCATTTTGTCTTCATATGGTGTTCACCAAACAATAAGAACCAAGTACACTCCCCAGGTGGCCACCTCACCAAACTAGGTGGAACTAATCATTGCCGCGTTGTTCGTCACTTTTTAACACACTTTTACTGTCGCTGTGCTTAATACTCTAATTAGTTACATGTATTAACCTAGTTAGTTCAGGCTATCGTCTCTCATACTCCGTGTTTCCTATTCAATATTCCTTTATTCACTTTCCGCTGCTCGACCCTCTTCAACCAACCAGCTATCTTTGTAGATAAATCTCCTGCACTGTAACCCCGTCCGGCCTCCTCACACGACTCAAAAAATACCTCAGGATCTTGGCCCGAAACAGCTTAACCTCACACAACTTTGAGAGTCAGCCTAACTCACAACCCCAAGACATAAATAAGTTAACCTAACAATTCCTGGGTTTTATGATGATATTAAATCTGGGTCAGGTATTAGTTTGTTGTCCTTACTTCCTATCTTCACTGTTCTTATTTTTCATCTGTGCTTCCATTTTTTACACTGTGTCAGCCTCTACTTCATTTTGTTTTGGTTGCTCCGTCTGTTCGTTTTATTTTCTCTTGTTTGCGCGATGATATCTCAGACACTTATCGATCTAGGAAGTTGAATGGAGACAATAGTCACTGCTTTAGTATTTTATCTACTCACACTTGATTTGGTGGGAAGTGATGGGAACGATGTGAGTCTGTTTCTGTAGTGAGTCGGTGTGCAGAAGACACAACCATACATGTAATCCAGTCTACATAACAGCCAGCACACAGTCCACTATTCCCTATATCAATCAATTTATAGTTCATAACTATAACACATCTTCAGGCACTCTTAACACTCACCATACAATAACTGTAACATCCAATTTGCAGTTAGCCTGTCACTTATTAACCAGCTGACAGTCAATCAGTCACTGCAAATTCAAATATACCGTCAGCCAACCACTGTAACACCCAACAGTCAGTCAGTCAGCCACTGTAACCCCTAAATACAGTGAGTCAGTAATCAACTCCCATCACTAGTGTCCCCAGCATAAGAGCAAAGTGTATCACCCCTTTAACGACCCTCCGTGTGCACATGTTTCACTACTGACCATTATCTCTTCCCCTTCCTGCGACCTTTCTCTCTACTTCTCACATGAATATCCGCTTCCCAGACCTCGAGTGCATGTTCTTTTTTCACTAATCTCAAGGGAACCGTCCCACAGTATCCTCTGATTATCCCGAAGAGTCTTTCAAACGAATCTAAAAACTGCATTTTTAACTGTCCTAATTGTTCATTTTCAACCGTCCTGAACTGTTATTTGAGCGTTCTGAACTGTTCATTTCAACTCCTACAACACAGTCCTGAAACGATCATTATAACTTTGCTAATTGTAGTACAACATTACTATTGGACAAACTTAAGTTTGAACGCCTTAACCTTGTGTCTGCTGTGTGTGTCGAGTCCTCTCAGACATCATGGTTTCTGGCCCTTTAAGACCCCTATTCACTCCCAACTCTCTCGTACACCTCGCTTAGACCAGACCACCTGACGATGTATCTCCCTACACTTAGGTATACATGAGGTAGGTAATTGTGCACCTACCACCAGTGCTCCGCCTTGTAGAGCCACCAATGACTCGAGGCAAAGATAAGGATCTGCTGTTTACCTTAATGTCCTCTGCCTTGGGTTGTGTACTACCACTGCCGATGGAACAAGAGATGGCTTGTTGTACTCTTGAGCTTACTCACTGTGGCAAGTAAGATGTTTCTGTGTCGAGAAGAAGTGCTGCTTTATAGTCCCAACAGTGTGATTCAAATGATACTCTGTAATTTCACCTCTTAGTCATGTTGCCTCTTCTTTCAAACTGCAGTCCTTCCCACTGTCTTCATCTCATGTAGAATTTTCTTCTTTCAGCAGCTCGAACCCTTGATGCTTCATTCACGTACTCACCCCTATCAAGCTTCACACCACATAGACAACTTCATATCTTGGTCTGACGCTCTCATCCCACGATAACATCTTTCTGTGCCTGACACTATACACACACCATCCTAATAGACTCGGTATAGGTATCGCTCCTCTAATACACAGTATACATTCATCATATAACAACCATGTAATATCCCATCTATAATGTGTGTTTGCATATTAACTCCTAAACAATACTTCCTTATCCTTCAAACACAGACGACCAAACTCCCACCCACTACTAACTTTCCTGTCTCTCACATTCAGCTGGGTTTGAAGACCTCGTGGCTGCTCAGTACACCTTACAAACCCAGGGAGAAGAGGATGATATGGCCATGACAGAACTTGGCAAGGTGTTGGCGAAAAATGAAAGGCTCTTGAAAATCAAACTTGAACCCAGTTTCTTGGCTTCATCTATACGTCGCGTAGCTGGTCTCTTTCTCCTCCTTCCCTCGTGTCTGCCTCCAACACTCACGTATTTTCTACCCTTCATACTGTAACAATATTTCCAATAACTTGTTGTGACGACTGACTGTGGCTGCCAGTAAAGAAATTAATCCTTTACGATGACTTTTATAAATAAATATACTGTATATACACACATATCGTATATACAAAATGTATATTACTCAGTCTTTACATATCTCACAATCCGCCTCGTTACCTGAATTAGTTACGTAACCTAATCCTTCCAACATTTACCTCGGAGATCCAGACCCTGGTTTATTGCCACCACACAACCAAAATTTTATATCAATTCTATTCTCCTGTTCATATACTGTGAAGTATTTCAATATTCTTGTTAATATCCAGATTTAAATTAGATATAATTGTAAAAATACTTCCCCTTTACACACACAGGAGTAATTAACAAAAAAAAAAAAAAACACACACACACCAACACTCTCATTTATGACCTCTGCCAATTCACACACACACACACCTTATCCTGTCCCAGCCTAATCTTGCACTCACCATCCACTCTACTAAACCCTCTGTCTGATCCTGCTCACACACGCACAGCCTCAGCCTCACCCCAACTCAGCCTCACCTGTCGCTCACCTGTCTTAGGGAGTCACGCGCCCACCTCCCTCTGTGTGGAGCTGCGCTTGTTGTTTTAGACCTTGAGCCTCTCGTCTGTAGCAATTTTTTTTCGGACAATATCCGCACTGTCATTATTCAGCAATGTTAACCTCTCACACTGCACTACACACAACACCACACTCACACACCATACTGCACCATGCTCTACTATACACACTGTACACCACACTACATCATCACATTATACCACAATACTACATACACTAACATCACATCACACTGTACATTCACTGTACCACAGAACACCATCTCGTACTGTGACACTGACACATCACCTGCTATAACATCACATCATACTGCACCACATCACTATACAGCATAGTGCACACCTGACTACATTTTATATTATCCATCATGTCACACACTAACACATCACACGAAACGACATCTCACGCCACACCAGAAACTATATCACACCACATCACAGCACTATATCACACCACATCACAGCACTATATCACACCACATCACAGCACTATATCACACCACATCACAGCACTATATCACAATTACTCACATCCCATCATACTGCATCAATTTCTACCTATTTCTAATATACTCTAAAAACATTTGAGAAAAATGACCCCAAAACAATTTCCTGATTAACCACACACACACACACACACACACACACACACACACACACACACACACACACACCAGATAGCAACAATCATTCAAAAACAAACACAAAACATAAAAACACACACAAACAACTATACACAAACAGACAAACATTTTTCCATCACTGGTATATTTTAGCTTTCACATACATGAATACTCAATATGAATTAAAAAATGTTTCACTGACCTGCACTGTTCTACATCATTACATATTCACACAGTAATTTTTTTCCATTGTATTTCGTGATGTCCAGAATAGTTGTCATATAGTGATCAAGAATTGTTAGTTCACAGCTCTGTAGATAAATTAATGTATTTTTTTACGAGGAATTTTACATGAGTTTTTGGATTCACCACTAGTCGAAAACACGATACAGTCCTGAATGTCTTCCTGGTTTCTCACTTAACGTAGTTTACTCACTTATGCTTCTACTCTGCTAGTTTACCTCACCCATGCACTCTGCTAGCCTCACTATTTCATCCTTCACAGCTGGCCTCATGTCGCCTAGTTTACATTTCACCTATGCTTCTACTAGTTAACCCCACCTATGCTTCTACTCTGCTAGTTTCACCCATGCTCACTTCACAGTTTAACTTCAACTCAGCTTGCACTCTCTGCAGTTTACCCCACCATGCTTTACCTGAGTAGCTTCCCCCACCCATGCTTCTCTACTCTGCTAGTTTTCTCACCCACCTATGCTTCACTTCTCAGCAGTTTACCTCACCCACTCCACCAACATGATTCTCACCCATGCCACTCTGCTAGTTTACCCCACCCATGCTTCTTTCTATGCTAGTTTACCCTCACCCATGCTTTCTACTTCATAGTTTACCCCCACCCATGCTTCTACCTGCTAGTTTACCTCCCACCCATGCTTTCTACTCTGCTAATACTCACCTATGCTTCTTACCTCTAGTCACATCTCACCTATGCTTTCTACTCTGCTAGTTTACCTCACCTATGCTTCTCACTCATAGTTTACCCACACCCATGCCTCACTCTTAGCTTACCCCACCCATGCTTTCACTCTGCTAAGCCATCCCTACTCCAGCTTTCTCACTGACAGTTAACCCCACCTATGCTTCTACTGCTAGTTTACCTCACCTCATGCTTTACTCCTACCCTAGTCCACAACTCACACTCCATGCTTCTACTCTGCTAGTTTACCCTCACCTATGCTTCTACTCTGCTAGGTTTATCTCACCTATGCTTTGACTTTCAAGTTTACCTCACCTATGCTTTCCTACTCACAGTTTACCCTCACCAATGTTTCTACCTGCTAGCTCACCCCACCCATGCTTCTCACCTCCTGAAGTATCACCCATGCTCTTACCTGCTAGTTTAATCTCACCTATGTACTGCCAGCTTTCACTCACCCATGCTTTCACTCTGCTAGTTTCCACCCTCACCCATGCTTCCTACTCCTGAAGTAACCCCATGCTTCTCCCACTCTGCTAGTTTACTCCATTCCATGCTTCCCCCACCTGCTAGTATTCTCCCCACCATGTTTCCATCATGCCTTTACCCCACCCATGCTTCTACCTCTGCTAGTTAACCCCCACCTATGCCCCACTCCACAGTTTAACCCCACCCATGCTTCTCACTCTGCTAGTCTACCCCACCCATGCTTCCCCACCTGCTAGTTCACCCCACCCATGCTTCACCACACACCCCACCCAGTTTCACTCCAACACCCACCATGCTTCCACCTGCTAGTTTACCCCACCCATGCCTTCACTCTGCTAGCTTACCCCCACCCATGCTTCTACTCATAGTTCACACCCCACCCATGCTTCTTCACCCTGCTAGTTCCCCCACCCATGCTTTCTACTCCATAGCTTCACCTCCCACCCATGCTTCTCACTCCATAGTTTACCCCACCCATGCTTCTCACATGGCTTATCTCCACCCATGCTTCCCCACCTGCTAGCTTTACCCCACCCATGCTTCCATACTCATGCATTACACCCCCACCTATGCTTCTCACTCTGCTAGTTTACTCTCCCACCCATGCTTCTACCTGCTAGTCATTACCACCTGCTTCTCTACTCAGTAGTTAACCCCACCCATGCTTCACCTTGCTAGTTTTTCTCACCCCAGTTTCCCTTACTCCTGTTCAAGCCATTCTCACCCATGCTTCTCCTACTCCTGCTAGTTTACCTCACCTATGCTTCTCACTCTGCTAGTTACCCACCTATGCTTTCTACTCTGCTAGCTTCACCCCTCCTCTATGCTTCTACCTGCTGCCACTCTCACCTATGCTTCCCCACCAGTTAGTTTCATCTACCTATGCTTCTACCTGCTAGTTTACTCACTATTTGCTAGTTTACTCACCTATGTTTTACTCTGCTAGTTTACTCTCACCTATGTTTACTCTGCTAGTTTACCTCACCTATGCTTTCACTTGCTAGTTAATCCCTCAATTTATGCTTTACTCTTGCTAGTTTTACCTCAACCTATGCTCTACTCACAGTTAACTCCCCACTATGCTTTCTCTACTCTTACCTCCCACCTATGCTTTACTTGCTAGTTTACCTCACCTATGCTTCTTACTCTGCTAGTTTTACTCACCCATGCTTCTACTCTGCTAGTTTACCTCACCCATGCTTCTACTCTGCTAGTTTACCTCACCTATGCTTCTACCTGCTATTTACTCCACTCATGCTTCTACCTGGGTTTACCCCCACCTATGCTTCTCTGCATTAACCCATGCTTCACTCTGCTAGTTTACCTCACCTATGCTTCTACTCTGCTAGTTTACCTCACCTATGCTTCTACTCACAGTTTACCTCACCTATGCTTCTACTCTGCTAGTTTACTCACCTATGCTTCTACTTCTAAGGTTTACCTCACCTATGCTTCTACTTCAAGTTACCTCACCCATGTGCTAGTTTACCTCACCTTATCTTCACTCTGCTAGTTTACCCCACCTATGTTTCACCTGCTAGTTCTCACCTATGCTTCTACCTGCCAGCTTACCCCACCTATGCTTCTACCTGCTGGCTTACCTCACCCATGCTTCTCACTCTGCTAGCTTTACCTCACCCATGCTTCTCTACCTGCCAGCTTAATCCTCACCTATGCTTCTCACTCTGCTAGTTTACCTCACCCATGCTTCTACTCCTGCTAGTTTACCTCACACCTGTGCTTCACCTGCTGGTTTACCCCACCCATGCTTCTACCTGCTGGTTCACTCACCTATGCTTCTACTCCTGCTAGCTTAATCCTCACCATGCTTCTACTCTGCTAGTTTACTCACCTATGCTTCTACTCTGCTAGTTTACTCCCCACCTATGCTTCTCACTGCTAGCTTACCTCACCCATGCTTCTACTCTGCTAGTTTACCCCACCTGTCACTCTGCTAGTTTACCTCACCCATGCTTCTCACTCTGCTAGTTTAACCCCACCCATGCTTCTACTCTGCTAGTTTACCTCACTGCTTCTACTCTGCTAGTTTACTCACCTATGCTTCTACTCTGCTAGTTAACTCCACTTGCTTTTACTTCACACCTCACCTATGCTTCTACTCTGCTAATATCTCTCACCTATGCTTCTACTCTGCTAGTTTAACTCACCCATGCTTCTCTACTCTGCTAGCTTCACCTCACCTATGCTTCTCACCTGCTAGTTTACCTCACCCATGCTTCTCTACCTGCTAGTTTACTCCCACCTATGCTCTACTCTGCTACACCCCACCCATGCTTCTCTACCCTAGCTTTATTCAATCTATGCTTCTCACTCTGCTAGTTTATCTCACCCATGCTTCACTGCTAGTTTCACTCACCTATGCTTCA
>NW_024756470.1:0-27099 GCF_018991925.1 Homarus americanus | reverse complement strand
TCTCTCTCCTCGAATTGGAGCTGACAAAGAAGACTTTGAGGAGGTGACGCAACAACCAGGATATGGAGAAGAGAAACCCCGGAGTGGTAACTAAGACGAGTCATACTCGTGTCTCGTCCCTAGATGGCGTTGCTCGTGGTGCTGGGTAGGTAGATCAGGACAATAGATGGCGTGGTTCGTAGTGCTGGGTGGAGGGGTTCGTAACACAAGTCAAAACAAGAATTAAACTGTCCCACACGGAGAGCCTGTTCATGTTCATGTTCTGACATGCATATTGTACACAAGTTATAGAACCATAAAATACTCCATAATCCATATGCTTACATGAGATTAGTTAATATCAAGTGAATAATTCTAATCAAGTCTCATTAATTTGTTGAAATACTGATATTTGAAACTTTAAGGTATAATTGATGTAGGTGAGGGTTATTTCAATTCATTTTTGTTTGCTAATCTCAAGTTTAGACATAAAGAGGCACAATATTTTGACTACCAAATTTGATTTTTAACATGTTGACAAAATTGACACACCCTAGTGTGTATGTGTGTCAATCTCATTACTATACGAATAAATACAAATCCGAAGACTATCTGGCACCTCCCCCCCCCCCTCAGTAGCGGTGTTATGATAAATGCAATACTAATGAGCAAGAGTTTCACGCCTAGGTTACTAACGCTGCCCGCACCATCGTCCACACACACCATTAACTTACTAATCGTCTCTCACTAATATATGTAGCTGTTATCTGGTTTGAATGGTGTTTTGTCAGTAATTTGTTTCTAATGGTGGTTTAATAATCGTCTTTTACCAATCGTGTCTTACGAATCATCTATTCACTGATGATGTGGTATCAATTCCCTCTTACTAATCGTCTCGTTCTAAATTATCTATACACAACCAATATTTCATAACAACAACAACATTGACTACTACTACTACTACTACTACTATTAATAATGATAATAATAATAATAATAATAATAATAATAATAATAATAACAATAATAATAATAATAATAATAAAAGCCTGGTCACAACTCCAGAGCGAAAACAATATTTGAATTTCAGGTATGAATTATGCAAATAAGTCTGTATCTAAATTGTATTCATATTTTACTCTGGCCACGCGGCTGTAAACAAGTTGTAATAACAATGTTTAAAATAACAGAGAGAGAGAGAGAGAGAGAGAGAGAGAGAGAGAGAGATGAAAGAATGCACGGAGAGAAGTATGTAGATATAAGCAGACAGAGAGAAAGATGCATGGGGAAAGGAGTTGAGAGAGAGAGACCGACCCTGGGGAACCTTTTACACCTACTTTTACGTATAGTATATTTGTCTCTCGTAACAAGGGGAAACCGAGAGACTCCAGTGAGAGGGGGGGGGGGGAAGACTCAGTGTAACTGTAATAACGCCATCTTGACGGTGTGATCTTTGTGTCTTTAGTTTAATTGCCTCATTAGATACACCTCGAGACGAGGAGCCAGCCAGGGTGGAGGATATTTTACCCTTGAGAAAATTTAACAAGTTGAATCCACGTTTTTGGAGGGTGTCCTGCATGGCAGTGAACAGTGACATCCGTACGTGTTCTGGGTATCAAGTTCTATCTACAGGAGCGAACACAAACACCTGTATAGTTTTCGTAGGTTCTATTTACTGGATAAACAGATATGTACACAAGGGAGGTTGCACTCCTTACTCTGTATGGGGGTCAACTAGCCTCTAGGGCGACATGTGGTAAGTGATATATTAGCAGCTTCCATATGTCGCCAGGCACATTAATTAAGCATGTTGGACATGGTAAATACATTGCCACACGCTGCTAGCTAGGCTGAATAAATAGTGTATATAAATGGAGTACATACATAATATACATACAGCATACATAATATACATACAACATTACCCACATGACTCTGGCCTATATATACCGTTAGTGAATATGAGGTATTTCTTTGTGTATGAACCTCTGTCCTGCGTGGCAGTGAGAAGTGACACCACCCTCAGTGTCACGACTTGACTGAATTACTCAGAATAGGCAAACTGTACTCCAAGCTTTGTCAATAAATTTGTTAAACTAAAGAAAAAAAAAACACGTTTTTGGATTTTCTCGATTTTCAAGAGATTTTTTTTTCAATCCGTAAAGAAGTAGAGTTAAAACACACAAGCTTTCTGGCTTATCTGATACTACCTAAAATATCCCTGCAAAATATCAATACAAAATATCCCTACAAAATATCCCTACAAAATGGCCTCCAAATTACACTAAGACTGTAAGGTAAGTGGTGGATATTATTCTTTTATCCACATATACCTGGAGAAAAATGGTATCGCGGGAATATGTCTCTCCTCCAGGGTTATAAATCGGGCTCTCGCGTACCACCAATCTTGTTTGACTTGGCGGAACATCACCGTAAAACTGCCTTACGCGCCTCAACGACCAGAGACTGACCTCCTTCTGTCTGTGTGTGTGTGTGCCAGGAGGTGTTTGAGGGGATTGTAAGGCTCAGGAGAAAAATCATCCAACACACACACACACACACACACATCCGTGACCACCGAAGGGACCTTTATGCTAGGAATGGGGTGCATCTGTCTAAGGATGGGGTGGCAACCCTGGCTGACTCTCTCGAGAGGGCAGTTCAAAAGATGCCGAAGTCTTTAAACTGCTAGGAGAACATATGAGCACGGGAGTGGAGGAGACTGCAGTGGGAGCGGGTAAACAAAGTGAAAGGTGTCAGGGAAATAGTGCTAGGAATTATGACAAAGCTAAATTAGGCAGGGAGTTAAAACCTAAACACGACAAAGAGAGGACTCAAAACACGACTAACTTAAATGTCTACTTCGCAAACAGTAGAAGTATGAGAAACAAAATGATCAGGGCGTTGGTATGTACCGAAAAAGTCCATATAATAGCATTCACCGAAACATGGATAAGCCTAGACTCGCGTGAGTTACCTGTCGAATACTAAATTACAGGTTATAAATTATTCCATACCGATAGGCAGATTAGGAAAGGAGGCGGAGTAACAATCTATTGTATGTCAGGGATAATCTGAAGTGTGAAATAAATAAGGAAATAAAAACTGAGCAGAATACAAAAAAAAATGGATAGAATTAATCGATGGTAGGGAAAAATTAATCACAAGAGTAATATATAGACCTCCTAATCTTGATAGCAAAGTCTGTATAGTAGACGACTTTAACTTTAGCCAAATAGATTGGATTGACCTTACTGGTAACGCAGAATCAGAGGATTTTCTTGAAACAATCCAGGACTGTTTTGTAAGCCAACATATAACCGAACCCACCCCAAAGCCGACAACAGTTACAGATATTAACTACGAGGCAACAGTCACTGAATGCTGCATGGATCTGCAGCTCAACTAACTCAACACAGCTAGGGTAGTTACTTTTGTATTAGGATATTTAATTTTAAGGTAATAAAATAGTGGCAAAGGTGTGGCATATTGGGGGAGGCTGGAGGTTACGTTTAAAAAAAATAGTATTAGGATAGTTAATTTTAAGGTTATAAAATAGTGTCGAAGGTGTGGCTATTGGGGGAGGCTGGAGGCCATGTAGTCGTAGTAGTCTAGGGTGATTAAAAAGTTTTGTTAACCAGAAGATAGATTACATTTATTACACATAAATTATATAACATATGCAAACTTTACAGAACAAGAACATTCCATGTGTGTGCTTCAAATTAATGATTATCATTGAAGACACAACACTACTGGCCTTGAGGGACACACCGAGGCCTTGAGGGACACACCAGGGCATACTGGGCCACGACTCAACGGTCTCACAGTTTCATCGTCCGTAAGTGTGAGCGGACTTTTCTGTCAGATGTTTGCAGATAGAGATCTTTTTTCTCATAGTCGAGAGCACAGCGGTAGTTCCTGAGAAAACCATAACCTATTATAAAGTCAAAGGTGCTCATGTCCCTCACCTTTATGTTCTCAGCCCTCAAGAAGGTTAACCCTTTCATATGGATCTCGACGTTGCTGGGGTTCACGCCCCACGATTCAAGATTTTTAGCGACGTGGGTGGCGACAATAAAGTCAGGCTCACCTGACTCTATCTTTATTTTCATTCGGGGACCCTCGCATGACGGGGTGAAATATGCGTTGGCATAGAGATACTGTGACGCAGGAATAACTTGTCTCTTCCAGTATCCTGGCTCATTGTCCCTGATGTACAGTTCAGATTCTGGCTGCCATCTCTGGATGGTGCGAGTCTTTTGCAGGAGTGAACTGCCGATCTTGTTTTCATAACCCTTAGACGTTGAAGGGAGCACACGCGCTCTGCAGGTTATTTTGATGTCGTGGTTGAACTATATCTCAACATTATTAGTGCAACCAACCCGCATCTTCTGGTACTTTAGACCAGATTCATACACGGGCTTTCGTCTCCATCGACACTGTCGACCAAGGACTCCGACGCTGAGGGCAGACTCGTGAGTAAGGTCCACCTTGCCCACCCCGGAGTCCACCAGGAACTGACAAGGCTCCTCGTTGATAGTGGTTGAAACGTGCTGTGAGTCCGTCAAGCAGACAGGGATAGTGTCTATATCGCAAACGGGGAAGTCACAGGTTTGAGGCGCAGGATCAATATATAACCTAAAGGTGTTATCGGGGAGGTCCTCTAGTTCCCAGCACCACCTACGGACACATGGGCCACAACTCATTAAGTCCTTAAGGAACCAAAAGGGTCCTTTGTTCGCCAACCTTGCACTCCTACGAACACCAGCTGGCGGCACCACACGGGAGCGAAGGTGAATTGCTCCGCGCTCTGTCTTGCGGGGGAACTTCATAATGTGTTTTATGCTTCTCGTAAACTATACTGTTAGGTCTAGTTTAACGAGATTAACACTTGAATATTTATAGTAAGAGGTATGTGTGTGTGTGTGTGTGTGTGCACAGTAGTAGTAGTAGTATCGTGGTAGTAGTGAATATGTGCGTGGTAGTAGTTGTAGTAGTACTAGTCTCGTGGTAGTAGTGAATATGTGTGTGATAGTAGTAGAAGTAGTAATAGTGGCAGTAGTAGTAGTCTCGTGATAGTAGTTAAAATGTCTCGTGGTTGTAGTGAAGATGTATGTGGTAGTAGTTGTAGTATTAGTAGTAGTAGTAGTGAAGATGTGTGTGGTAGTAGTAGTGAAGATATGTGTGGTAGTAGTAGTAGTAGTAGTCTCGTGATAGTAGTTAATATGTGTGTGATGGTAGTAGTATTAGTCTCGTGGTTGTAGTGAAGATGTGTGTGCGAGTAATAGTAGTAGTGGTAGTAGTAGACTTGTAGTAGTATAGTTGTGTGTAATAGTAGTCTCGTGGTGGTAGTGAAGATGTGTGTGCGAGTAATAGTAGTAGTGGTAGTAGTAGACTTGTAGTAGTAAAGTTGTGTGTAATAGTAGTCTCGTGGTGGTAGTGAAGATGTGTGTGGTAGTAGTTGCCATTGCTCTAAGGTACGGTTGGCCAGTAGATGGTTTGCCCTCCCAATGCGTGTGTGGCTATTCCTATGATGGCGATCACGCCATGGTTTGCAAGAAGGGGGGCTTCATATGCATGAGGCATGACGAGGTAAGGGATCTCACAGCAAATATGTTGAAGGAAATCTGTCGGGACGTCATGGTAGAACCGACCCTCCTTCCACTGGATGGCGAGATCTTCCAACACAGGACTTCAAACACATCTAACGAAGCCCGTGTGGACGTCAGTGCTCGAGGATTCTGGACGCGGAGACAGCGAGCTTTCTTCGACATCAGGATTTTTGATCCCATGGCCGTTTGTCACCGTAACCTAGCTCTCGATGCTGCGCATAGGAGGAACGAGAACGACAAGAGAAGGGCATATGGGGAGAGAATTCAAAATGTCGATCAAGGCAGCTTCACTCCGCTAGTGTTCACAACCTCTGGTGGGATGGGCCCAAGCGCAAGATGTTTCTACGCCAGACTCGCGGAGCTGATCTCCGAACAGAAGCAGCAGCCCAGAAGTTGTGTCACAGCCTGGATGAGATGTCGACTGTCCTTCTCTCTCCTTCGGTCGGCTTTGCTCTGCCTCAGGGGAACGAGAGCTTCTGCCCCTACTCCGACAACTGCTGCAGATATCGACTATGAGGCTACAGTCACTGAATGCCGCATGGATCTGCGGCTCAACTAATTTAACACAGATAGGATAGTTTCTTATGTATTAGGATATTTAATATTAAGGTAAATAAATGGTGGCGAAGGTGTGGCTATTGGGGGAGGCTGGAGGCCACGTAGTAGTACTAGTAGTGAAGATGTGTGTAGTAGTAGTAGTAGTAGTAGTAGTAGTGAAGATGTGTACGGCTGGCCAGTAGATGGTTTGCCTCCCCACGTGTGTGGCTCTTCCTATGACGGCGATCACGCCATGGTGTGCAAGAAAGGGAGCTTCATATGCAAGAGGCATGACGAGGTAAGGGACCTCACAGCAAATATGTTGAAGGAAATCTGCCGGGATGTCATGGTAGAACCGACCCTCCTTCCACTGGATGGCGAGATCTTCCAACACAGGACTTCAAACACATCTAACGAAGCCCGTGTGGACGTCAGTGCTCGAGGATTCTGGATGCAGGGACAGCGAGCTTTCTTCGACATCAGGATTTTTGATCCCATGGCCGCATGTCACCGTAACCTAGCTCTCGATGCCGCACATAGGAGGAACGAGAACGACAAGAGAAGGGCATATGGGGAGAGAATTCAAAATGTTGATCAAGGCAGCTTCACTCCTCTAGTGTTCACAACCTCTGGTGGGATGGGACCAAGTGCAAGATGTTTCTACGCAAGACTCGCGGAGGTGATCTCCGAACAGAAGCAGCAGCCCAGAAGTTATGTTACAGCCTGGATGAGATGTCGACTGTCTTTCTCTCTCCTTCGGTCAGCTTTGCTCTGCCTCAGGGGAACGAGAGCTTCAACTCCTACAACTGCTGCAGATATTGACTATGAGGCTACTGTCACTGAATGCCGCATAGATCTGCGGCTCAACTAACTCAACACAGCTAGGATAGCTACTTACGTATTAGGATATTTAATATTAAGGTAATTAAATGGTGGCGAAGGTGTGGCTATTGGGGGAGGCTGGAGGCCACGTATACAAAGTAGCAATTAGTAGTGAAGATGTGTGGTAGTTGTAGTAGTAGTAGTAGTAGTACTAGTAGTGAAGATGTGTGTGGTAGTAGTTGCAGGTAGTAGTAGTAGTAGTAGTAGTACTAGTAGTGAAGATGTGTGGTAGTAAGTAGTAGTAGTAGTAGTAGTGGAGGAGGTAGGCCCGGGCGACGTGGGTGTGTTGGGGTGCCTTCCCTGATTTAAAGTGTTATTGGTGGGGATATACTCAGTTTGTGGGAGCGAGAATTTCACAGTGTGTCGATAAATGTTGGATGTCACCTTGAGCATCGTCACCGACGGCTCTTCTCATCCCTTCCGGCATTAAACGCAAATATTGCGTGTGTTCACCGGCGATCTTCAAGTAAGCCTGTGAGTGTTTGAATAGTGTGTGACTGGAGTTGCCAAGTGTCAGTGCCAGTGTGTCGATAGGCCTACTTTAACAGGGGTGGCATCGCGACTCTCGCCCCTATGGGGCCAAGTGCCTCGCGCTTGCGGTCGCCTCCCCCCGCCTCCCCACCTCAAGTAACGGCCACTTCATGTAGTGGTCGGCTGACCAAGTGAGTATCTATTACTAATGTTACATCAGTGAGACCATAGAAATAGTGGTTATCTCTGCCAAGGTTACATAAACAAGTGTTAGGTGTGATAATTCTTGCTCCCAGTGGATTATTCTGATGTGTGGATTGTCGCCCACATGGAGGGGTGCCCGACACAACCGCGCGCGCGCGCGCATGCCCCTACTCCTCGGACACCGCAGGCCAGGCCGTCACCTCTGTGCCCCATACTCATAAGATCTAGTTTCTTCGTCCGTATGGGCCCAATAGCAGAGGTCGGAGGCGGAAGTATCTGTCGCCCAAGGTGCTGTTTACTATGCCTGGTAACATTCATTGCTGCGTCTGTGCTAACCCGAACCAAAACTGCACAAATTGTGTTTGTGCGAGAAACAACCGACCATGTGAGGATTGCAAGAAGCGAGACCAGTGTCGGAACCCACGTTGCAGGGAGCCGACACAGGTGGCCACAGTGGATATCGCCGGGACCCAACCACCCGATGATATCCGAAATGATAGCAGTGAGTCTACTCATCCCGAAAATGTAGTACTAATAAATGCTGCTCCCTTAGTAGCAGATGTCCACGAGGAGAATGAGAGACAACCTCCTCAGTGGAATGGCATGTCGATGGAAAATGCAGACAAATGGGTCAAAGAAACCTACTCAGAAATTGTCAAGTGGTCGCCCGCTAACTTATTTGAACCACCCAAGTGTGCGGCCACCAAAGAAATGATTCGGGAGATGACTCGCCTCATGACTGATTACACTCAGGACCGCTTCCTCGCCCCTTTAGCTCTTCAAATACTGGCAATAATACCACATCAATTTTGTCAGAGGACACACACAAAGACTAAGCACAAAGAAAATATAGCAGCAATGAAGAGAAGATTGGCAATGTGGCAGACTGGGGCCCTTGATGATCTCCTATGTGAAGCAAGAACACTGCAGGAGAGACTAAAAATTACGGGTGACGGAAAGCAAAACACCGATGACGTGGCAAGAAAATTTGGAAACAAAATGCGTGTCTGGCGGTATGATCTCTCACAGAGGAACCCTCCGGTGGGGTGATGCCAATAAACAGAGAGACATTAAAACTACTGAAAGAGAAATATCCCCCTGCAAGTGATGAAGAAGGCATCAGGTTCGAGGGTGTCTATATCCCACCAAACGCTGTCCTGTTTGAGAAAATAACAGGAGAGATGGTGTGGAAAAAGGAACTGAAGACTCGAGGAGGAGCCGGCCCTTCAGGTCTGGATGCAAACGGTTGGAGGGTCATCCTCAGCACAAACAAGTTTGGCCCTGTAGCAAGCGATCTCTGCACTGCCATTGCTGCCCTTGCAAGAAAGCTTGCATCCTCTTGTTGCCATCACCTCCAGGCCCTGACGGCCTGCCGCCTTATTCCTCTGGAAAAGAAACCAGGATGTAGGCCTATAGGGGTGGGGGAAGTGCTGAGGCGGATCATCGGAAAATGCATAATGGAGGTGGTAAAGGATGATGTCAGGGCAGCAGCAGGGAACCTACAAGTGTGTGCTGGCCACGAGGCTGGCGGGGAGGCCGCCATTCACGCCATGAGATTGATATTTGAGCAGCGTGATTGTGAGGCCGTTCTCCTGGTCGACGCTTCAAACGCATTCAACATACTTAACCGCAAGGCTGCACTGCACAACATCAAGATCAAGTGTCCAAGCTTTGCAATGTATGTTGAAAATTCGTATAGGAATCCATCAGACCTCTATATAGTAAACAACAAGGCTCTAAGAGGTGATACCATCTTGCAGTCAACCGAGGGAGCAACACAGGGGGACCCTGTTGCAATGGCAATGTATGCAATTGGCCTATCAGTGCTCCAACAAGAAATAAAATTTGAAGCAACTGGGGTCAAACAAGTGGCATATGCTGATGACCTTACAGGAGCAGGAAAAGTGGAGGATATCGCAAAAGTGGTGGGACCTGGTAACATCGCTGAGGTCCACAAATAGGGTGGGTTACCACCCAAACGGCCAGCAAATCCTTTTCCTCATCGCGGAAGCCAGATCATTAAGTGATCGGGCTTGAGGTTTTCTGCGAAAAGTGAGGTCAAAATAACTAGGACGGCCAAAGACATCTAGGCGCAGTAATTGGCACTACGGACTTCAAGACCCAGTACGTAGCGGGAAAGGTGAATGAGTGGGTTAGCGAAATCCAAGCTCTCTCGGAGATTGCTAACACAGAGCCACATGCGGCCTTTGCAGCATTCACACATGGAGTCAAGCATCGTTGGAACTACCTGATGCGTACCATCCCTGAGATCGGACCCCTCCTCCACCCCTTGGAAGAAGCAATCAGTGTCAAGTTCATTCCCAAACTAGTGAAACACCCCGACTTAACCCTAGTAGAAAGAACACTTCTTGCACTTCCACCAAGACTGGGAGGGATGGGACTAACTAATCCAGAGGAGATTGCTGACTCTGAACATCAAAATTCACTTAAGCTCACGGCAGCCCTCACTGACCACATAATAGCCCAGAATGCAACAGGGGAAGTGGACACCATCGAAGTTAATAAGATCCGTAGGTCCATTACAACAGATCGGCAGCACTGCCAAAATGACATGTTGCAGCAACTATTGCTGCTGGTTCCAGAAAATTTGACAAAAAAAGTAGCTATAGCGCAGGAGGTGGGCGCCTCGAACTGGTTAACTACGTTACCGATAAGGGCAAATGGTTTCAGCCTTAACAAACAAGAATTTACAGATGCCATTGCTCTAAGGTACGGTTGGCCAGTAGATGGTTTGCCCTCCCAATGCGTGTGTGGCTCTTCCTATGATGGCGATCACGCCATGGTCTGCAAGAAGGGGGGCTTCATATGCATGAGGCATGACGAGGTAAGGGATCTCACAGCAAATATGTTGAAGGAAATCTGCCGGGACGTCATGGTAGAACCGACCCTCCTTCCACTGGATGGCGAGATCTTCCAACATAGGACTTCAAACACTTCTAACGAAGCCCGTGTGGACGTCAGTGCTCGAGGATTCTGGACGCGGGGACAGCGAGCTTTCTTCGACATCAGGATTTTTTATCCCATGGCCGTTTGTCACCGTGAATCAGCTCTCGATGCTGCACATAGGAAGAACGAGAACGACAAGAGAAGGGCATATGAGAGAATTCAAAAGTGTTGATCAAGGCAGCTTCAATTCTCTAGTGTCTGGCCAACCTCTGTGGATGGGCCTGCGCAAGATTTCTATGCCAGACTCGCGGAGCTGATCTCCGAACAGAAGCAGCAGCCCAGAAGTTATGTTACAGCCTGGATGAGATGTCGACTGTCCTTCTCTCTCCTTCGGTCGGCTTTGCTCTGCCTCAGGGGAACGAGAGCGTCTGCCCCTACTCCGACAACTGCTGCAGATATTGACTATGAGGCTACAGTCACTGAATGCCGCATAGATCTGAGGCTCAACTAATTTAAGACAGATAGGATAGCTTCTTATGTATTAGGATATTTAATATTAAGGTAAATAAATGGTGGCGAAGGTGTGGCTATTGGGGAGGCTGATACACAAGTTTAAAAGTAGTAGTAGTAGTAGTAATACTAGTAGTGAAGATGTGTGTGGTAGTAGTTTTAGTAGTAGTTGTAGTAGTAGTAGTAGTAGTACTAGTAGTGAAAATGTGTGTGGTAGTAGTTGTAGTAGTAGTAGTTCCATAGTAGTTGTGAAGCTGTGTGTGTAGTAGTAGTAGTAGTAGTAGTATTCTCGTGATAATAATGTAGACGTGTGTGTGTAGTAGTAGTAGTTTCGCAGTAGTAGTGAAGATGTGTGTGTTAGTAGTAGTAGTAGCAGAAAGAGCACTCCTTGCACTACCACCGAGACTGGGAGGAAAGGGATTGACCAATCCTGAGAAGATTGCTGGCACAGAACATCAAAACTCAGTTAAGCTCACTGCAGCCTTCACGGACCACATAATAGCTCAGAGCGCAACAGGGGAGGTGGATACCAGTGAAGTAAACAAGCTTCGAAGATCCATTATGACAGAACGACAGCATGGCCAAAGTGATAAGTTGCAGCAGCTGTTGCTGCAAGTACCAGAGAATTTGAAAAAAGTAGGTATAGCGCAGGGGGTGGGCGCCTCGAACTGGTTAACTACGTTACCGATAAGGGCAAATGGTTTCTGTCTCAATAAACAAGAATTTACAGATGCCAATGCTCTAAGGTACGGTAGGCCAGTAGAAGGTTTGCCCTCCCAATGCATGTGTGGCTCTTCCTATGACGTCGATCACGCCATGGTGTGCAAGAAAGGGGGCTTCATATGTATGAGGTATGACGAAGTAAGGGATCCCACAGCAAATATGTTGAAGGAAATCTGCCGTGATATCAGGGTAGAACCGACTCTCCTTCCATTGGATGATGAGAATTTCCAACATAGGACTTCAAACACATCCACCAAAGCCCGTGTTGACGTCAGTGCTCGAGGATTCCGGACGCGGGGACAGCGAGCCTTCTTCAACATCAGGATTTTTGATCCCATGGCCGCATGTCACCGTAACTTAGCTCTCGATGCTGCACAGAGGAGGAACGAGAACGACAAGATATGGGTATACGGGGAGAGAATTCAGAACGTTGATCAAGGCAGCTTCACTCCTCTGGTGTTCACAACCTCTTGTGGGATGGGACCAAGTGCAAGGTGCTTCTACGCCAGACTCGCAGAGGTGCTATCCGAACAAAAGCAACAGCCCAGAAATTATGTTACAGCCTGAATGAGATGTCGACTGTACTTCTCTTTCCTTAGGTCTGCTTTGCTCTGCCTCAGGGGAACGAGAGCATCGGCCCCAAACCCGACAACAGTTGCAGATATTGACTATGAGGCAACAGTCACTGAATGCCTCATAGATCTGCGGCTCAACTAACTCAACACAGCTAGGGTAGCTACTTTTGTATTTGGATATTTAATTTTAAGGTAATGAAATGGTGGCGAAGGTGTGGCTATTGGGGGAGGCTGGGGACTAGGGTGTGTCAATTTAGGGGGTGAACTGGCTAAATTGAAAATCGAGTAATTTGGTAGCAATTTATTGTAGTCTTTAAGCATGCAAAACAATATTCTGGCATAAATTTTTTTTTATAATAAGTCCTACCTACATCAAATGGATTTTTAAATGTACATATTTGTGAATTTATAACATAACCAGCGTTTGCACACATGTTACTGTTTCAAGTTTCAAATTATTATATTTTATTATCCGTAGTCTATTTGAAAGTAACCAATGCCTTCATACTCTCTTTGCTTTGGTTTCTTGTCATCAGTAGTCTGCTTGCTATTTGTGCTTTGATGTAACCTTCTCGCCTCTCGTGGCTGTAAACATGGCCCGCTGCTTCTGTGACCATTTTCACACATCTCTCCACACTTTGAGTGTGGGAAGGCCACTTCGGCACCTGCATTGGAGTCTCTTTAAGGTTTCTCAATTCTTGGCTAGTTAGACTTGTTGTCAATGGTGGCTCTAAGACTTCCAAACTCAAGTCAACCAATTCTGACAATTTGGTGGCATTGACGTTTATTGGGGGAACTTTTCTTGAATGAAACGAACAGTCTCCCAACTGGTCGTCATCTATTAGCGTTCCTCTAATCTTTAGAATGACTTCTACAGCCTCGGTTCGGAGATTGGTACATTGACTGCAAAGCATTGCTTGCAAAACTGCTTCTGATCGAGCATACCAAGCGGACCTTCTTGCCACAGGTAACACGATGTCCCTCACTACCTTCCTCTGTGTTCTTACTAGCTGCAATTGAAACAAAAGGTGATTGGGCCCATCCACCCACATAGGATTAAGTTTCACACTAAACCACTGGGGAAGATAAACTCCAATAATAAATTCAACAATTAACCTCAAATTCTTCAGCACTTTGCCCTTCAATTCGTGTTTGGAAATCCAAATCCTGCAGAAACGAAGAGCTGTAGTTAACCAACGGCTGTGACTGACAGGTCCAATCTCCAAGAGAGCCAATGACTGAGGCACTTCTCCTGATCTTATTGCTTGGGCAATACGATAAGCATAGGATTGATCTGTGCTGAGATCTTTGATGACTCCTTCAGACAACGCCGGAAGGGGAGGGCCAACTTCGACCTTTGGAAAGGTTGTATTTATTTCTAGTTGTGTTGCTTCATCCAGCATGATGCCAAGGGGACCTGACCACTTGTTGTTGCTCTTTGTAGGACCATCAAGTTCCTGGATGAGATGACGAAGAGGTAGCTCGCCTGTATGTAAATCACATACAATCCAAACAAGTCTTCTTCCTAGTTTTTTCTCTAAATGCGTCATTACACCCCCCTGCCATCCGGTGTTCACTGCAGTTGAATCTCCACCAACAGCCTGCAGTGAACTGCCAAGTCCTCTCTCCTGAACCCAACATAAAATATGATCAGCAATGACCTCTGCATGTTTCTTCCCTTCTACTTCAGTTTCGGGAGCAAAGTGAAACAAAAACCGACCACCAGGCTCAGAACAGACAGAGTAGTGTTCTTCTTTGATGAGACCTGGAAACTTTCTGTTCACTCCCTCTACTTCTAGCAAAACTTTTGTGTCATCTATTCTTCCATCAAACAAAAGACAGGAGAGCCCTCCCTCGCTTAAATCTTTTTCATGCTGATCAGATATTTCCTTCATTATTTTTTCTTGTGCTCTTCTAATTTTATTATGATCTATCACCAAAGATACATCCTCTCGGCTGATGAGGCCTGCATCTATCCAAGCGGCAGTTGCAATTTCTGCAGCCTCACGAAGTCCAGCATGGTGGCGAATACTAGCTAAAGCAATGTTTGAAATATTTCTTGTGTTGTATTTCATTTTCTTTGGTAAAGGTTCAGATGGCTCTTTGGAACTATCATCTGATGTTGCTTCCTGTTCATCAGAAGAACTATCAAAGAAGTGATAAACATCTTGACACAGCTCTTCCTCTCTTTGGATGGCTTCTTCACTCTTCATTTTCTTCTTTTGTTCCCTCTCTCGGATTTGTTCTCTCTTCTTGGCATTAGCAATCTGCTTCTTTGTTTCTGAATAATCTATTGAACCCATTTGCATACTTCCTTGGCCTTCTGCCTTTGTCCTCTGTGCCTTTATAAATTCAAGCTCTAAAACAGGGATCTTCTTTTCACGAGGACAACCACAATCAATGTGGGAATTATTTTCTCTCTTACCTGAGTGAGAACAGTTGGATTCAGAACATAATTGTATGGAGCACTTGCAGGTCAAAATGTCAAACAGAGTATCAAGTGTGTGCAGAAATTCATTTTTCCTGGCCAAGTTTCCTTTACCAAGTGATGTTTCAACTGCTTTGTGCCATAATTTCGTTAGTTTTAGCTCAATAGTTCGACACTGATTAATCACAGGTGGTTTGAATAGTGCATTAGCTTTTGTCCATTGATGCAGAAGAGGGACTATCATGTCATTTATGAGTTCTTTATCTGTATAGTTCCTTCTGTCCTTTGCATTTTTTTCTCGAAGGAGTAACCCTAATCTTAGCATGTCTCTCACTGTTGGAAGTTCTGATACAGGAAGCTCCTTCCCTTTACCAACTAGCAGGCTCAAGTGGGTTGACAACTGACTTCTTGTCTTCAATTTTGACATCTTCACACTATCTGACAAATAGAAAAATATTTCAATGTTTCATAATTCAATTGTTGTTTCAAAAAATATCAATTTGTTTATCAAAAATGCTGTAACAGAAATAACATAATAATTTCTTAGAACATAATGTTTTATACAATGATATAAGTAACTGCGACAATCAATATGCCCTACTTACAATAATTAAAATGTAGAATTCGTCTGGTAGAGTAGGTGCAAGTGCAATGAGAGCAAACCACCGTCTATGATATCTAGAAGGAGAGTGAGCCGGGCGCCTTATCCTCACGCTTGGTACAAGTCAAAACAAGAATTAAACTGTCCCACACGGAGAGCCTGTTCATGTTCATGTTCTGACATGCATATTGTACACAAGCTATAGAACCATAAAATACTCCATAATCCATATGCTTACATGAGATTAGTTAATATCAAGTGAATAATTCTAATCAAGTCTCATTAATTTGTTGAAATACTGATATTTGAAACTTTAAGGTATAATTGATGTAGGTGAGGGTTATTTCAATTCATTTTTGTTTGCTAATCTCAAGTTTAGACATAAAGAAGCACAATATTTTGACTACCAAATTTGATTTTTAACATGTTGACAAAATTGACACACCCTACTGCCCATGAGGGTATTGAAATCACTAGCCCACACTATGACATCATCTAGATAGTTCCTGACCCAATCTTCTTCTGCTAAAGGAGCTAAGACCCTGTTTACTTCCCTAGTAAAAACGGCTGGGCTGGCTGACAAACCAAAAGGGAGGCGTTTGAACCGTCATAAATTATATCCATCACTGAAGGTGGTTATATCTCTACTGTGATGGTCAAGAATTACCTGATAGTAAGCATCTTTCAAATCTAAGGTGGCATAATATTTATTTCCGGCAGCCTTCTCAACTAATTCATCCAATCTTGGCAAAGGTTGTATATCTACTTTCAAGTGTTTGTTGACTGCTCGAAAATCGAGGCACATACGTTTCGATCCATTAGGTTTAGTTACTAACACGATAGGTGATAGCCAGACAGCGGTTGATGGTTCAATGATGTCCCTATCTCTCATGTCTCTCATCATTTCTTTAATAGTACCCTTGGCTTTCTCGGGATACCTATACTGAGGTCCTCTTACAGGTTGTTCATTAACCAATGGGATGTTAGCTGGCAAACCCTTAATTGTTCCTATTTCATTTGGACCTAAGACAAACAACGCATCATAATTCATTACCACCTGTTGCAACTGTGTCCGCATGTCCCTATCTAAGTGTGGCCATTGCTGGGTCCTAATTAACTCCTTCAATTTGTCCTGTCTAGTTTTTCCACGCTTCACTTCATCACTGTCTGGTACCATAGAATTTAATACTTCTTGAGCTCGTCTAATTTTCTGGATTGGGGAATTTTCCATACCCCTACAAAGTATGCATTGAGTCGGGAATTTCACATCATGAGTCAATCTTAAGGGGATTTTGTTAGACCTCTTATCCTTTTCTCTCTGTATGGCCAGGTGATGTGGTGAGCACATTGGTATTTCTACAGACCGTCTACCTTACCTAACTCATCATAAATGTGTGAGATAGTTCCGAGATTATCCCCTTCATCATCAAAGTAACAGAATTCATCATCATTAACTACTTCATATTCACCTAAAACAGCACCAGGACTCAAACAAACTGGCTGCTCCGAAACATTACTCATAGGAACATAAACACAGGAATCATCTTGGACTACCACACACATATCCGGTTGTTGTTTCAACCTCTTATGCGTAAATCTGATACTTAAGGTCTGACCTTCACTTTAACTGGTCTAATTTGAGAACTGTGCCCACTTATTATAGTCTTCCTATCAACGTGTAAGTTAGTTAGCTCCTTGGGAGAAGATAAGATCGAAGCATTCGTGAGCTGTTTCCAATAAACTTGTTTATGACCCCCCAAATGAACTGATTTTTTTCGTGATGCCACCAAACTCCAAATCTGCCTAAAATGTCTGCTCCCAATAATACATCAGTATCCAACATGCTATCTTCCACTATTACGGCTTGGTGACGGATTCTTTTCCTACGGGACAACTGTACACTGATGACAACAGTGCCTTGGGTCTTAAACTTTTCCCCGTTAATAGCTACATATCTCTGGGTACAAGGCCCAGTGGCGTAGCTAGAGTCTGTGCCGCCCGGGGCGGCCCTTGATTTTGCCGCCCCCCCCCGTGCCCCCACAAAAAATACATATTGCACAGTGACTCACTCTATATATATATATATATATATATATATATATATATATATATATATATATATATATATATATATATATATATATATATATATATATATATATATATATATTAAATAGTTTGTGTACCATTATAATATTACTGTACTTTCACATACTCAAATATAGTATGCTTTAAATACACACCAAACATACTTAAACTTTATAAGTTTCCTTAATCCTCAACAGGTTACAGGTTGTGTGTGTGGCGGGGGGGGGCGCATAGCAAGGGTGTAGCTCATGACGTGGCCGTGATGATGTGGGTCAGGTGTTAGGTCAGACACGACAAGGATTAACTTGCCGCCGATACAAAGGGATGGATTAACGTCTCCAGTAGCTGCAGATATGGGTGATGAGCAGACCCAAAAGTGCCGCCCCCCAAAAGTGCCGCCCGGGGCCGGACCGCCCCCCCCCCCCCCCCTAGCTACGCTAGTGACAAGGCCTAATGGGCCCCACCTTCAAGGCACTCACCAAACTATCTTTAATGATCGTAGCTTCACTACCCGTATCAACCAACGCTATACAAGTATGTCCACATATAGGTAACTTAATACATGGAGAACTGGGTGTGGACGGATGTCGTGGTCATTGGCCCGAAGGGGGATTCCTAGCTTGGCGTCCTGGACAAGTGGTAAAGAAACTCCTACAGTTCATCCTCATGCACGGGTAACATGAACCTGGTCTGGGACTGGAGGGGCAATTATGTGGGCTATGACTGTCCCTCCTACAATACCCACACCATTCATTCCCTGTCCAACTTTGAGTGTTAGTCTCCTTCCACCTCGTGTTCTGAGCCCGTCTTCCGTCAGTCTCGTTCATATGGTAGTCTCCCTGAACTCTATAATTTTCAAATACTGTTGTGGGTTGTACTTGTTTCTGGCGGGCTTGTCTAACGTGATATAAGTCCCTGCTATCCCCACCCAGATATTCACTCCTACTTCGCTCTAACATTCTTACAAATGAATCCAATGTACGGCAGTCTTGTATATAGGGGGTCAAGTCTCTCTGCATTGGTTTAGGCACAGCTCTGTACAGTCTTTGTATTATGTAAGTATCTTCAGTGGTTATTGCTCCAAACTTCTTCTCCATAACTGCCAACCTCTCTCTCATGTCACATACATAATATCAGGGGTTATGATTCACATTATACACAATTCGTTTCAACACCTCCCATGCTTCATCTTCGGTGGATGGTCCTAAATTCAATCTTAACATAACCTTTCTGAAACTGTCCCAGTCCTCACTAACTGCCACTAACAATGGCCGTACCAATTTGGCCACGATGTTTTCCATCCAACTCAGGGCAGTTGATATTCTTCCCTCATCCTCTGTCACACATCTTTCAACTTTCCGAAAAAACTTACTTAGGACCTTGTAGGAGTTCGTGGTATAATGTTGTCTAGCACTCAGGATGGATGGAAACTCTAAGGTGGTTTTCTTGTATAATATAAGTTATATGATAGACAGTCTGGTGCTGGAGGTGCCGTGTGGTGAGGAGCTGCTCAGTAGAGACGTTCGGTGAGTAGCGTGTTGAAGGAGGTAGATGTGCAGGAGCTTCGTTAGAGAAGATGTTGCCTGTTGCTGGCCTCCTGGTTGAATGAATGCTGACAGCGTGGAGCTTGCTGGAGGAGGTGTTGCTTGTTCAAGAAGAGAGACCAGAATGAATCTCGATACGATACGAAGTCATTAGTTAAGAGGTGAAAGAAGATTATTAGGAATTGAAGAAAAAGTGGTGAAACTGAAATACAGTAGGAGTAGAAAGAATCTGGGCTCAACCAGATCGCTTCATCTTTCTTATTGGTGTTTTGTCTTTGTTCTGCTCCCTTGGGTCGTCAGACCTTTGTATTAATATTGGTTTATTTATATAATGCTGCTTATTATTATTATTTTTGTTATTGTTGGAGTTAGTGAGCCCGCCCAGGTCCTTGTGTAACTGGGAGGGTAGTCACATTTTTTTTTTTGGTGTTAGTTAAGTGTTAGTTGTGTTAGTCTAAAGGTACACTGTATGGAGAGGCCTGCCAGGTTCTTAGTGGAGCTGGTTGGTCACTCTCATCTTTATTCCTCTAGTAATGTTTTATGTAGAAATGTGTATATTGAGGCAGGAGGTGGTTCAATTACTTCTTCCTGGCTGATATAACTGAGAGGGTAATCACATTATTATTATTAGTATTATTAATATATATATATATATATATATATATATATATATATATATATATATATATATATATATATATATATATATATATATATATATATATATATATTTTTTTTTTTTTTTTTTTTTTTTTTGAGGTTAGTGAGCCACTTGGAGTCCTTGTGTAGCTGGGAGGTAGTCCTGACTTTTTTTTTTTTTTTTTTTTTTTTTTTTTTTGCTAAGATGTTAGTTCAATGTTAAATGTTAAATATTAGTTATGTTAGTCTAAAGGTACACTGTATGGAGAGGCCTGCCAGGTTCTTGTGGAGCTGGTAGGTCACTCTCATCTTTTATTCTCTCTATTAATGTTTTATATGTATATTGGGGCAGGAGATGGTTCAATTACTTTCTTCCTGGCTGATTTAAACCAACTGTGTTCTTGGAATTCTTCGTTGTCTATATTATTTATCCAGTTTTGATATGTTTCTGTGTTAAGTTCAGTCACTTTTTTCCAAATATTTACAGCTTTGTTGTGTATATCTACATTGATTGCTAAGAGGTTTGCTCTCTTGTGTAGCTGTTCATTATTGATGTGGTCTGTATATTTTATGTTATATATAAATCTGAGGGCTATATTTTGTACTGTTTGTAACCTTTTAATGCACGTTTTACTAAGGGTGTTCAATGGGATGGGTGGGTAGTCCATAATTGATTTGACAAGGGCAATATAAATCTTTCTTTTGTTATTAATGCTAAGGTTCTTAAAGCGTTTTATTTTTGATAATCTTATTCTTGCCTGTCGTTCTTTATCTTTTAAGTATGTTATATATCCTCTTTTTGTTAGTTTTAATCCAAGCATCCTGCCTTCAGTGTCGTATGGGTATAGTTCCTGGTCGACTATTACTGGACTTGTTTTAATCTTGGCTATTGGTATTATCTTGAATTTGTTCTTATTTGTCCTGATTTTCCATTTTTTCTCAAAATCATTTATGTTTTTTATCGCTCTTACCGTGTAGAGTGCCATAAATTGAGTTGATCTTCCTGGGTATGATACTATTTGAGTAATATCATGGGCAAACAGTACATATTCACTAAAGGGGGTAGGTTGAGGTGTGTCTGAAGTATAAATTGTATATAGTGTTGGAGAAAGGCATCCTCCTTGAGGTACTCCACTCTCAAGATTAAACATAGTTCCTAAAAGGTTTCCAATTTGAATTTGTGCTCTCCTATCATCTAAATAGTTACACAATATTCTTAGCAAGTATTCGTTAAGTCCCAGTTTTAATATTTTATATTTCAAGCCTAAATGCCAAACTTTATCAAAAGCCTTAGAAACATCCCTTAAAATTATATTGATCTGGTTACCCTTGCTTTTTTCTATTGCAATTATTTCCGTTACTATAGCTATTGCAGTTAGGGTATTTCTATTGGGCATAAATCCATGTTGTCTGTTGTTAGTTTTCCCATGTTGTGTTAAAAAGGCTATAAGTCTTGAATTTAATATTTTTTCCAATAGTTTCCCGGTAATTTCTAATAAAGATATTGGCCTGTAGTTTAATATTTCCTTATTGTCCTTACCCTCTTTAGGAATAAATATCATTTTAGCATATTTTAGTTTGTCTGGAAAGTAACCAGTTATTAAGCATGCGTTATAAATGTTTAATAGTGTATTTAAAATGTTTTCAGGTAGATTCATGATCATATTTCGTGTAATACCTGTGAGCCCAGGGGCTTTTCCTTAAATTTCCTCAGACAGTGCATCATTTCTCCATTGGTTGTTATTTGATTATTAGGTAATAAGTTATAGTCTATATATTGCCTTGGGGTGATTCTATGTGTTGTCTTCCCATTTCTTCTTCTATCCTTTCTTCGTGTTCACTATCAAAATCTTCATTTTCCTCATCTGATATTTTAAAAACTTTTACCCATTCCCTTTTGAATGCTGACTCTTGTTCATTTTCCTCGTGCAATTTTGTTCCATTTTGGTCTTTAATGTATGGTGTTTTTTGCTTGTTGTGCCCCATCATCTTGTTTATGGAAGTCCAAAATGTTTTTGTGTCTTTAGTCATGTCAGCCGCCATTATAATATCATTCCATTTTTTATTGTTTGCTTCCTTACATGCGTCTCTTAATTTTATCTGTAGTGCTATCTGTGTCGTATATAGCCATCTGTTACTGCCGTGTCTTTCCATATACCTGTTTATTTCATTGTAATAGGTCTGGATTAATTTAACTTCTTCTGATAGTCTGTTGTTGGGTAATGTTCTAAAGTGTGAAGTAGGAGTGTGTTTGGTTATAGATGTTTTTATTGCTGAGTGCAGTCTGTCCATTTCTGAGTCTATATCTTCTGTTGTTTTCCCTTGTAGGTTAATCGAGTGGTGATTACTTAAGTCGTCTTTGAAGCTGTCCCAGTCTGTTTTACTCATTTTCAGTCTCTTTTTATTGGTATCTGTATGGGGCTTGTTGACAGTGTTAGTATAATTGGCAGATGGTCACTGCCTGTAAGAGGTCCCTGTATTATATGGTAATTGAAAAAGGCTTTGTTGTTGGTAAAAATTTTGTCTGGTGTCGATTGTGTATTGTGATTTCTCCAGGTTGGAAAGTTAGGACCCAGATGATTGATTTTCCCTAAATTTATTAATTGATTAAGGGCGTTTCCCACGACGTTATTATTTGTATTGTCAAAAATCCTATGTCTGGCGTTAAAGTCTCCTAAGATGTACATCGGATGACTATTGTTAGCCAATTTTAATAGGTCTTCTATAGGTAAGTAGGGTCGTCTCGGTGGGAGATAAGTAGTAGCAATAATTACGTCTCCTTGAGTTGTATTTATTTTTATTGCTAGAAATTCATCCTGGAAGTCATCAATTAGTTTAAATTTTAAGTTTCTTTTAACCGCTATCGCTACTCCGTCATTTTTCTCGCCCGATTTATTTCTTTGGTTTACATAATAGTTAAAGAGTTTTATGTTGTTGTTTTCTGTCTCACCGTGACTGTTTATTAGTATAATGTCAGGGTCAATTTCTTGATATATATTACTTAGGTTAATTCTCTCGGTCTTCCAGTTTCTTACGTTGTGTTGTATTATTCTTAAAGTTCTTACTGTTTGTCTATTGTCCATTATTTCTTATACTTGGATTGTGGCAGTTGGAGTGGAGACCTATCATCCTGTTTCCCGCTTCTGACTCTTCTATACTCTGACAGGTCTACTATTTTAAAGTCTTTGGCCGTAATCTTTAGTTTGTCCGTAGTAATTAGTGACCAGACATAATCTTCACTTAGGGATTTTTCTTGATATGTCCACTTGTATATCCCTCCTTCACAGTTTTTTACTATTGTCCCTCCTGTTGGTCTCGATGTTGGGATTCCATGTTTTGTTGTAGTGATAACTTTTAATCCAATTTCTTCAGCAGATTCAGGTTGTATATTGTGATCAGTTTCCATCTTATCTTCTCTCCTCCTACTCCTTTGTCTTATAGTCTGTCCTTTTGTTATTTCTATCTTCTCTTTGTCACTTCTAGTCATTTGTCTGGGATCTCTATCAGTCGCTTGTGTTCCTTGTGTATCAGCTGTTGCTCCTTGCTCAAACCTTTGTTCGTCTAGATGTAGTCTTTCTCTCAGTTCGCTTGCATATGTTGCCTGAAATAGTTTTTCGGATTGTGGATTCTCTGGAAATATCATCTCTGGTAGGCTATTCAATTTAAACATTTTCCTTAATTCCTCATTGTATGATCCGGGTGCAATGATATTGTGCAAATGTGCATGGATCATACTAATCATTACCTTATCATGTATTGGCTCACTTAGGTTTAATACTGTGGATTCTGGTCTATGAGCCTCTTGGACCGCTCTCTTTGCTATTTCGACGTATGTCGTATCCTTCTTGTCTTGTTCCTTTTTCCTTGTTTCTTGTTCCTTGTACTTTATCATGTGTTTTTTTATTGGGCATGCCATTGCTAACGTCCTATGTCCTATGTATACATTCCCGTTTCTCTTACAGTTGAGACAGCCAACATGTGTATTCTTACATTCAGTGTAGGTATGGTCGTCGCCTGCACAATCTGAGCAGTACTTTTTTTCTTTTTCCGGACAGTCTCTCGTTGTGTGTTCTTCATATTTGTAGCAGGAGAAGCAAGTTTGCAGACTGATGAATGTCTCCTTCTTTATTTGATGTGGTGTGACTGACATGTTGAATATTAGAAAGCCCTGTTGTAAAACTTTCTCAGCCATTGACACTTCTTCAAAAGTAATCTTAAAAACATGAGTATAGTCCTTTATCTTAATGACTTCTTCAATCTTCATCCACCTATTTTGGCGTTCCAGTTCTTCTTTCAGGTCTTCCGATGTCTTCCTCCCGATCTCTTGATCGACTTGACGAACAAAAACTGATCTTTTTGCTTTTTGTTCTGGTGGCATGACAACAATAAGGCCTTCATTGTAAAATATATCTCTTGCTTCTTTTGAAAGGATTTTATCTGAATCAAAGTCATCTTTACAGATTACTTTAAAACCTTCATTGGTGCTGAATATTCTAGTTAGTGGGACTTGCAGTTTGTTGTAAGTGATTTCTGCCACTTTTCCCCTTCCAATAGAGTGTCCCTTATCTCTATGTTTTATTCTAATGCTGTTGTCATCTTCTTGATTACATCTAATCCTACCTATAACACAGGGCTCCTGCCTGGGAGCAGTGACCCCGCCCCCCCCTCTTGGACGGGCGTCGGGCTCGTAGGGTTCTGCACCCAGGTTACCTGTGACTATAGTTATGTCTAAGAAAGTTGCCACCTACCGGTGACCCCCGGACAAGGGGTGCCCTGCACTATCACAGGTTCCCTTGCCGGATCGACCGTATCGCTAAGTCCCGCCTCCCGTTCAAAGAACGGAGTGCATGAGGGGGATGAAAAAAGGAAAGAAGAGGACTTAGAGAGTAGAAACAGCCTACCTACCACGCCACGTTCGGTTAGCCAATCAGAGCACCGCAGTAAACGTGCATGTATCACGCCACCGTGGGGCACCACTGATTGGCCAATCCAGGACGTAGACGCACGGGTAGTAGTCAAAATTTGGGTAGCCCAAATATTTGTTTTTTCCAAAGTTGGAATTTCCCGTACAATCTGTGATGGTAATTACACCGTCACTATGTTGAGTAAGTACAATCACTAGGATTGAGTGTCTTATCACAACAAAGTTGCAGACTCAAACATGCAGCAAAAGAATCAGGTCTTCGCAGCTCCGTGTCCAGCAGTCAATGAATCTCAATGGAGAGACAGAGCTTATATACCCAGCAGCCGCGAGTCCTCTATGAGTCATGTTGGGAAAACCCGAGAAAGTCGCCGGTCTCTAGTTCCGTTGCTAGGTTACCGTAACATCTGGTGTCGCCGCTCGCTTGGTTGCTAGGGAGGATGGTAGCATCTGCTGTCGCCGCTCTCTTGGTTGCTAGGATACGGCGGCGCATCGGAATGCGGATACGCAGTTGTAGGGGAGATGTCCACTACAACCTCTTCTACCTGTAAGCTCTGCAATTCTTCTAATGTCAGCTTATCAGTATGGTTAAAGTGGCATGGGATGTTTACGCTGATGGCGCTCCTACTATTTGGTAGTGGGGTTGTGTCATCTCCTACAACTGACTCTTGCTCATTGTTTGGGTTCTTTGCATGCTGGAGTGTTTGTTTTAGTTCCTTAATCTGTTTCTGTAATTCTTCTAACTCCGAGTATTGTCTCTCGTTGATCCGGAACGCCCGTTCCAATCTCACTGCCAATGTGTCCCCAACTATGGTACTTCCCTGTTCTACTGACTCAGCCATTTTGACCTAAAAGTGCTACCTCTCGACCCAAGACAAATACGAACCCCTTAACACAACTACTCTCCTGTACTACTACAACCGGAATTGATCAATGGTATAATACAACACTATGCAACATCTTAACCTGGCACCAAAAATTATAACTCACATCAACTGGAGACCGTAAGTCCTATGGGATTCCATAGGTGAACCACTTAATAACATCAGAGGTGAACCACTTGAGACACTTCTCAGACACAGTGTGGTCTCCCTTACTTCAACGCCTACAAGGTTAATCCACAACTTCTGTAATTATTAATACATATTAACACTGGATAAAACACCAACACAAAACACATCAATGACACACATGACTTCAGTACTGTATAAATTTTCAAAAATTCTTCTTACATTTCTGTACTCAATCAATGTTATTCACATGCAAGTATCACTCAAAAATCAGATAATCCATCATTAAAATACTTGTCTATTTCTGCAACTTAAATCACAGCTTCAATTCCCTCGGATTTGATCAATGATTAAAAACCATCCCACCGCTATAGCCACCAATTTATACTGCCAGACTGGGGGTCACTAATACTAAGGGTAAATACTTAACGCGAATCTTAATTTCTAAGGGTCACTGCCACCAGACCCCCTCTGTACAGCATGTAGCTCATTAGGTAGCGTGCAGAGTGGAATAGGCATTGGGTTAGGTTTTCCATTGATCAGATCGATAAGGGGAAGGAAGGGTGAAACCAATAACATGTCTTAACTAATTTATTCCTTATCAAGCATACTGGTAAAAAACATATAAATGAATTGGTCTTCCTCAGAAGGACAACGAAAATGTTGGTTATCCAGATGGGCACCAGACGTCTTACTATAATGGCGTGTCATCCACCTACTTATTGCATAACAATCTGTGACCACCTTACCTTGGTCATTCCTTCTTATACTACCCCTTAACACATCAGACTGCTCCATCTGTATGGAATATAGCACCGTCGGTTATCATACATAGTAGCACCATCTCAACACACCTGTTACACTCCACCCCTGCAAGTATGGGACTCCTTGTAACTTTTAGGTATACACAACAGGCACCTCGTTCGCACACCGCCCTCGGTGGGTAAAGACGAGGGCTTCACCAAGAGACATACCAGTACTATTTCTACGCCTGGTATTATAGGTCGCTCCAAGTGACGACCGTGGAGTTTCTCATGGTCTCCTTATTTGTTACTACTCATTTGGAGCGGTGTGATGGAAATCCACAGGTTCACAGTGGATTGGCATAGCTGGGAGTAGTCAGCACCTGGTGGCACGCTCAGAGGGATAATGGCTGCACAGCAAGGCACTCCGACAGCATGGGACCCGAGGTGACGGTAGAACGGAGGGCACTGAGAAATAATGCCTGACGGGCGGTTATCACACCCCGTAACACATTACTATTACACTTATACATCCGGCAAGGCTTTAAACTGTAATATCTTCTATATAAGCCTTAATTATAGGGCGGGATATAGCCCGATAGGACACTGACCTGAAGTGACGGTAGAACGGAGGGCACTGAGTGCAGTGCCCCACCGCTCGTCACAGCGTAGGCCTACAGTTTCCAATCTTTAATTTTTACTTTTATTTCTTACGGTTCTCA
>NW_024756469.1:0-16219 GCF_018991925.1 Homarus americanus | reverse complement strand
CATAAGCTCGTTGAACAGGCTTTGTGTGAAATATAGCAGAGTCTAGGACTGCTTTTATTATCCTGGTGGCCCAGAGGTAGCGTTCCCCGGTCACAATTATAATAACGTGGGTTTAAATCTTGGTGGGGTGAGGTGTTGATTATATGTAGAAGTCCGCATGATTTATTGGGCTAATGAAATATATATGGATCCTCGTGTTTCGAAGCAGCATTTGGTAAAACGTTGCTCTGATCACCTAAGCGGCACGGGTGGTCCCCATGAGAGGTTCACGGCGCCATAAGCTCTTTGAACAGGCTTTGTATGAAATATAGCAGTGTCTAGGACTGCTTTTATTGTCCTGGTGGCCCAGACGTAGCGTTCCCCGGTCACAATTATAAGATCGTGGCTTCAAATCCTGATGGGGTGAGGCGTTGATTATATGTAGAAGTCTGCGTGCTTTATTGGGCTAATGAAATATATATGGATCCTCGTGTTTTGAAGCCGCATTCTATAAAACGTTGCTCTGATCACCTAAGCAGCACGGGTGGTCACCTATAGTGGTTCACAGCGCCATAAGCTCGTTGAACAGGATTTGTGTGAAATATATCAGAGTCTAAGACTGCTTATAGTGTCCTGGTGGCCCATAGGTAGCGTTCCTCGGTCACAATTACAAGATCGTGGATTCGAATCCTGGTGGAGTGAGGTGTTGATTATATGTAGAAGTCCACGTGCTCTATTGGGCTAATGAAATATATATGGATCCTTGTGTTTCGAAGTCGGATTTGGTAAAACGTTGCTCTGATCACCTAAGCGGCACGGGTGGTCCCCAATAGTGGTTCACGGTGACATAAGCTCGTTGAACAGGCTTTATGTGAAATATAACAGAGTCTAGGACTGCTTATAGTGTCCTGGTGGCCCAGAGGTAGCGTTCCCCGGTCACAATTATAAGATCGTGGCTTCAAATCCTCGTGGGGTGAGGCATTGATTATATGTTGAAGTCCGAGTGCTTTATTGGGTTAATGAAATATATATGGATCCTCGTGTTTCCAAGCCGGATTTGGTAAAACGTTGCTCTGATCACATAAGCGGCACAGATGGTCCCCATTAGAGGTTTACGGCGCCATAAGCTCGTTGATCGGCTTTGTTTGATATATAGTAGAGTCTAGGACTGCTTATAGTGTCCTGGTGGCCCAGAGGTAGCGATCCCTGGTCATAATTAGAAGATCGTGGGTTCGAATCCTGGTGGGGGAAGGTGTTGATTATATGTAGAAGTCCGCGTGCTTTATTGGGCTAATGAAATATATATGGATCCTCGTGTTTCGAAGCCGCATTTGGTAAAACGTTGCTCTGATCACCTAAGCGGCATGGGTGGTCCCCATTAGAGGTTCACGGCGCCATAAGCTCGTTGAACAGGCTTTGTTTGATATATAGTAGAGTCTAGGACTGCTTTTATTGTCCTGGTGGCCCAGAGGTAGCATACCCCGGTCACAATTATAAGATCATGGGTTTGAATCCTGGTGGGGTGAGGTGTTGATTATATGTAGAAGTCCGCGTGCTTTATTGGGAATGAAATATATATGGATCCTCGTGTTTCCAGGCCGGATTTGGTAAACCATTGCTCTGATCACCTAAGCGACACGCCTGGTTTCCTATAGTGGTTCACAGCTCCATAATCTCGTTGAACAGGCTTTGTGTGAAATATAGCAGAGTCTAGGAGTGCTTTTATTGTCCTGGTGGCCCAGAGTTAGCGTTTCCCGGTCACAATTGTAAGATCGTGGGTTCAAATCCTGGTGGGGAGAGGTGTTGATTATATGTAGAAGTCCTCGTGCTTTATTGGGCTAATGAAATATATATGAATCCTCGTGTTTCGCACCCGCATTTGGTAAAACGTTGCTCTGATCACCTAAGCGGCATGGGTGGTCCCCATTAGAGGTTCACGGCGCCATAAGCTCGTTAAACAGGCTTTGTGTGAAATATAGCAGAGTCTAGGACTGCTTTTATTGTCCTGGTGGCCCACAGGTAGCGTTCCCCAGTCAGAATTATAAGTTCGTGGGTTCAAATCCTGGTGGGGTGAGGTGTTGATTATAAGTAATAGTCTGCGTGCTCTATTGGGCTAATGAAATATATATGGATCCTCGTGTTTCCAAGCCGGATTTGGTAAAACTTTGCCCTGATCACCTAAGCGGCACGGGTGGTCGCCTATAGTGGTTCACTGTGCCATAAGCTCGTTGAACAGGCTTTGTGTGAAATATAACAGAGTCTTGGACTGCTTATAGTGTCCTGGTGGCCCATAGGTAGCGTTCCTCGGTCACAGTTATAAGATCGTGGGTTCGAATCCTGGTGAGATGAGGTGTTGATTATATGTAGAAGTCTGCGTGCTTAATTGGGCTAATGAAATATATATGGATCCTCGTGTTTCGAAGCCGGATTTGGTAAAACGTTGCTCTGATCACCTAAGCGGCAAGGATGGTCCCCATTAGAGGTTCACAGCGCCATAAGCACGTTGAACAGGCTTTGTGTGAAATATAACAGAGTCTAGGACTGCTTATAGTGTCCTGGTGGCCCAGAGGTAGCGATCCCTGGTCATAATTATAAGATCGTGGGTTCGACTCCTGGTGGGGCGAGGTATTGATTATATGTAGAAGTCCGAGTGCTTTATTGTGTTAATGAAATATATATGGATCCTCGTGTTTCCAAGCCGGATCTGGTAAAACTTTGCTCTGATCACCCAAGCGGCACGGCTGGTCCCCATTAGAGGTTCATGGCGCCATAAGGTAGTTGAACAGGCTTTGTGTGAAATATAGTAGAGTCTAGGACTGCTTTTAGTGTCCTAATGGCCCAGAGGTGGCGTTCCCCGGTCACAATTATACGATCGTGGGTTCAAATCCTGGTGGGGTGAGGTGTTGATTATATGTAGAAGTCCGCGTGCTTTATTGGGCTAATGAAATATATATGGATCCTCATGTTTCCAGGCCGGATTTGGTAAAACATTGCTCTAATCACCTAAGCGACACGGGTGGTTCCCTATAGTGGTTCAGAGCGCCATAAGCTCGTTGAACAGGCTTTGTGTGAAATATAGCAGAGTCTAGGACTGCTTTTATTGTCCTGGTGGCCCAGAGGTAGCGTTCCCCGGTCACAATTATAAGATCGTGGGTTCAAATCCTGCTGGGGTGAGGTGTTGATTATATGTAGAAGTCCGCGTGCTTTTTTGGGCTAATGAAATATATGGATCCTCGTGTTTCGAAGCCGCATTTGGTAAAACGTTGCTCTGATCATCTAAGCGGCACGGGTGGTCCCCATTAGAGGTTCACGGCGCCATTAGCTCGTTAAACAGGCTTTGTGTGAAATGTAGCAGTGTCTAGGACTGCTTTTATTGCCCTGGTGGCCCGGACGTAGCGTTCCCCGGTCACAATTATAAGATCGTGGTTTCAAATCCTGGTGGGGTGAGGCGTTGATTATGTGTAGAAGTCCGCGTGCTTTATTGGGCTAATGAAATATATATGGATCCTAGTGTTTTGAAGCCGCATTCTATAAAACGTTGCTCTGATCACCTAATCGGCACTGGTGGCCCCCTATAGTGGTTCACAGCTCCATAAGCTCGTTGAACAGGATTTGTGTGAAGTATATCAGAGTCTAGGACTGCTTATAGTGTCCTGGTGGCCCATAGGTAGCGTTCCTCGGTCACAATTATAATATCGTGGGTTCGAATCCTGGTGGAGTGAGGTGTTGATTATATGTAGAAGTCCACGTGCTCTATTGGGCTAATGAAATATATATGGATCCTTGTGTTTCGAAGTCGGATTTGGTAAAACGTTGCTCTGATCACCTAAGCGGCACGGATGGTCCCCATTAGAGGTTCACAGCGCCATAAGCTCCTTGAACAGGCTTTGTGTGAAATATAGCAGAGTCTAGGACTGCTTTTATTGTCCTGGTGGCCCAGAGGTAGCGTTCCCCGGTCACAATTAGAAGATCATGGGTTCGAATCCTGGTGGGGTGAGGTGTTGATTATATGGAGAAGCCGCGTGCTTTATTGGGGAAATTTAATATATATGGATCCTCGTGTTTTGAAGCCGGATCTGGTAAAACGTTGCTCTGATCACCTAAGCGGCACGGGTGGTCCCCATTAGAGGTTTACGGCGCCATAAGCTCGTTGATCGGCTTTGTTTGATATATAGTTGAGTCTAGGACTGCTTTTATTGTCCTGGTGGCCAAGAGGTAGCATACCCCGGTCAAAATTATAAGATCGTGGGTTTGAATCCTGGTGGGGTGAGGTGTTGATTATATGTAGAAGTCCGAGTGCTTTATTGGGTTAATGAAATATATATGGATCCTCGTGTTTCCAAGCCGGATCTGGTAAAACGTTGCTCTGATCACCTAAGCGGCACGGGTGGTCCCCAATAGTGGTTCACGGTGACATAAGCTCGTTGAACAGGCTTTATGTGAAATATAACAGAGTCTAGGACTGCTTATAGTGTCCTGGTGGCCCAGAGGTAGCGTTCCCCGGTCACAATTATAAGATCGTGGCTTCAAATCCTCGTGGGGTGAGGCATTGATTATATGTAGAAGTCCGAGTGCTTTATTGGGTTAATGAAATATATATGGATCCTCGTGTTTCCAAGCCGGATTTGGTAAAACGTTGCTCTGATCACATAAGCGACACAGATGGTCCCCATTAGAGGTTTACGGCGCCATAAGCTCGTTAAACAGGCTTTGTGTGAAATATAGCAGAGTCTAGGACTGCTTTTATTGTTCTGGTGGCCCAGAGGTGGCGTTCCCCGGTCACAATTATAAGATCGTGGGTTCAAATCCTGGTGGGGTGAGGTGTTGATTATATGTAGAAGTCCGCGTGCTTTATTGGGCTAATGAAATATATGGATCCTCGTGTTTCGAAGCCGCATTTGGTAAAACGTTGCCTGATCACTTGGGCGGCATGGGTGGTCCCCATTAGAGGTTCACGGCGCCATAAGCTCGTTGAACAGGCTTTGTGTGAAATATAGCAGAGTCTAGGACTGCTTTTATTATCCTGGTGGCCCAGAGGTAGCGTTCCCAGGTCACAATTATAATAACGTGGGTTTAAATCCTGGTGGGGTGAGGTGTTGATTATATGTAGAAGTCCGCATGATTTATTGGGCTAATGAAATATATATGGATCCTCGTGTTTCGAAGCAGCATTTGGTAAAACGTTGCTCTGATCACCTAAGCGTCACGGGTGGTCCCCATTAGAGGTTTACGGCGCCATAAGCGCCAATGCCTATATGAAATATAGCAGTGTCTAGGACTGCTTTTATTGTCCTGCGGCCCAGACGAGCGTTCCTCGGTCACAACAATGGCAAGATCGTGGCTTCAAATCCTGGTGGGGTGAGGCGTTGATTATATGTAGAAGTCTGCGTGCTTTAATGGGCTAATGAAATATATATGGATCCTCGTGTTTTGAATGCGCATTCTATAAAACGTTGCTCTGATCACCTAAGCGGCACGGGTGGTCCCCTATAGTGGTTCACAGCGCCATAAGCTCTTTGAACAGGATTTGTGTGAAATATATCAGAGTCTAAGACTGCTTATAGTGTCCTGGTGGCCCATAGGTAGCGTTCCTCAGTCACAATTATAAGATCGTGGTTTCGAATCCTGGTGGAGTGAGGTGTTGATTATATGTAGAAGTCCACGTGCTCTATTGGGCTAATGAAATATATATGGATCCTTGTGTTTCGAAGTCGGATTTAGTAAAACGTTGCTCTGATCACCTAAGCGGCACGGATGGTCCCCATTAGAGGTTCACAGCACCATAAGCTCGTTGAAGAGGCTTTGTGTGAAATATAGCAGATTCTAGGACTGCTTTTATTGTCCTGGTGGCCCAGAGGTAGCGTTCCCCGGTCACAATTAGAAGATCGTGGGTTCGAATCCTGGTGGGGTGAGGTGTTGATTATATGGAGAAGCCGCGTGCTTTATTGGGGAAATTTAATATATATGGATCCTCGTGTTTTGAAGCCGGATCTGGTAAAACATTGCTCTGAACACCTAAGCGGCACGGTTGGTCCCCATTAGAGGTTTACGGCGCCATAAACTCGTTGATCGGCTTTTTTTGATATATAGTAGAGTCTAGGACTGCTTTTATTGTCCTGGTGGCCCAGAGGTAGCATAACCCGGTCACAATTATAAGATCGTGGGTTTGAATCCTGGTGGGGTGAGGTGTTGATTATATGTAGAAGTCCGAGTGCTTTATTGGGTTAATGAAATATATATGGATCCTCGTGTTTCCAAGCCGGATCTGGTAAAACGTTGCTCTGATCACCTAAGCGGCACGGGTGGTCCCCAATAGTGGTTCACGGTGACATAAGCTCGTTGAACATGCTTTATGTGAAATATAACAGAGTCTAGGACTGCTTATAGTGTCCTGGTGGCCCATAGGTCGCGTTCCTCGGTCACAATTATAAGATCGTTTGTTCGAATCCTATTGGGGTGAGGTGTTGATTATATGTAGAAGTCCGCGTGCTTTATTGGGCTAATGAAATATATATGGATCCTCGTGTATCGAAGCCGGATTTGGTAAAACGTTGGTTTCATCACCTAAGCGGCACGGATGGTCCCTATTAGAGGTTCACAGCGCCAACGCTCGTTGAACAGGCTTTGTGTGAAATATAGCAGAGTCTAGGACTGCTTTTATTGTCCTGGTGGCCCAGAGGTAGCGATCCCTGGTCACAATTATAAGATCGTGGCTTCAAATCCTCGTGGGGTGAGGCGTTGATTATATGTAGAAGTCCGAGTGCTTTATTGGGTTAATGAAATATATATGGATCCTCGTGTTTCCAAGCCGGATCTGGTAAAACTTTGCTCTGATCACCCAAGCGGCACGGGTGGTCACCTATAGTGGTTCACGGTGCCATAAGCTCGTTGAACAGGCTTTGTGTGAAATATAACAGAGTCTAGGACTGCTTATAGTGTCCTGGTGGCCCAGAGGTAGCGATCCCTGGTCATAATTAGAAGATCGTGGGTTCGAATCCTGGTGGCGTGAGGTATTGATTATGTGTAGAAGTCCGCGTGCTTTATTGGGCTAATGAAATATATATGGATCCTCGTGTTTCCAAGCCGGATTTGGTAAAACGTTGCTCTGATCACATAAGCGGCACGGGTGGTCCCCATTAGAGGTTCATGGCGCCAAAAGGTCGTTGAACAGGATTTGTTTGATATATAGTAGAGTCTAGGACTGCTTTTGTTGTCCTGGTGGCCCAGAGGTAGCATACCCCGGTCACAATTATAAGATCGTGGGTGGGAATCCTGGTGGGGTGAGGTGTTGATTATATGTAGAAGTCCGAGTGCTTTATTGGGTTAATGAAATATATATGGATCCTCGTGTTTCCAAGCCGGATTTGGTAAAACTTTGCTCTGATCACCCAAGCGGCACGGGTGGTCCCCATTAGAAGTTTATGGCGCCATAAGGTAGTTGAACAGGCTTTGTGTGAAATATAGTAGAGTCTAGGACTGCTTTTCGTGTCCTGATGGCCCAGAGGTAGCGTTCCCCGGTCACAATTATAAGATCGTGGGTTCAATTCCTGGTGGGGTGAGGTGTTGATTATATGTAGAAGTCCGCGTGCTTTATTGGGCTAATGAAATATATATGGATCCTTGTGTTTCGAAGTCGGATTTGGTAAAACGTTGCTCTGATCACCTAAGCGGCACGGATGGTCCCCATTAGAGGTTTACGGTGCCTTAAGCTCGTTGAACCGGCTTTGTGTGAAATATAGCAGAGTCTAGGAGTGCTTTTATTGTCCTGGTGGCCCAGAGGTAGCGTTCCCCGGTCACAATTATAAGATCGTGGTTTCAAATCCTGGTGGGGTGAGGTGTTGATTATATGTAGAAGTCCGCGTGCTTTATTGGGCTAATGAAATATATATGGATCCTCTCGTTTCGAAGCTGCATTTGGTGAAACGTTGCTCTGATCATCTAAGCGGCACGAGTGGTCCCCAATAGAGGTTCACGGCGCCATTAGCTCGTTAAACAGGCTTTGTGTGAAATATACCAGAGTCTAGGACTGCTTTTATTGTCCTGGTTGTCCAGAGGTAGCGTTCCCCGGTCACAATTATAAGATCGTGGGTTCAAATCCTGGTGGGGTGAGGTGTTGATTATATGTAGAAGTCCGCGTGCTTTATTGGGCTAATGAAATATATATGGATCCTCGTGTTTCGAAGCCGCATTTGGTAAAACGTGGCTCTGATCACCTAAGCGGCATGGGTGGCCCCCATAAGAGGTTCACGGCGCCATAAGCTCGTTGAACAGGCTTTGTGTGAAATATAGCAGAGTCTAGGACTGCTTTTATTATCCTGGTGGCCCAGAGGTAGCGATCCCCGGTCACAATTATAATATCGTGGGTTTAAATCCTGGTGGGGTGAGGTGTTGATTATATGTAGAAGTCCACATGCTTTATTGGGCTAATGAAAAATATATGGATCATCGTGTTTCGATGCAGCATTTGGTAAAACGTTGCTCTGATCACCTAAGCGGCACGGGTGGTCCCCATGAGAGGTTCACGGCGCCATAAGCTCTTTGAACAGGCTTTGTATGAAATATAGCAGTGTCTAGGACTGCTTTTATTGTCCTGGTGGCCCAGACGTAGCGTTCCCCGGTCACAATTATAAGATCGTGGCTTCAAATCCTGATGGGGTGAGGCGTTGATTATATGTAGAAGTCCGCGTGCTTTATTGGGCTAATGAAATATATATGGATCCTCGTGTTTTGAAGCCGCATTCTATAAAACGTTGCTCTGATCACCTAAGCGGCACGGGTGGTCCCCTATAGTGGTTCACAGCGCCATAAGCTCGTTGAACAGGATTTGTGTGAAATATATCAGAGTCTAGGACTGCTTATAGTGTCCTGGTGGCCCATAGGTAGCGTTCCTCGGTCACAATTATAAGATCGTGGTTTCGAATCCTGGTGGAGTGAGGTGTTGATTATATGTAGAAGTCCACGTGCTCTATTGGGCTAATGAAATATATATGGATCCTTGTGTTTCGAAGTCGGATTTGGTAAAACGTTGCTCTGATCACCTATGCGGCACGGATGGTCCCCATTAGAGGTTCACAGCGCCATAAGCTCGTTGAACAGGCTTTGTGTGAAATATAGCAGAGTCTAGGACTGCTTTTATTGTCCTGGTGGCCCAGACGTAGCGTTCCTCGGTCACAATTATAAGATCGTGGTTTCGAATCCTGGTGGAGTGAGGTGTTGATTATATGTAGAAGTCCACGTGCTCTTTTGGGCAAATGAAATATATATGGATCCTTGTGTTTCGAAGTCGGATTTGGTAAAACGTTGCTCTGATCACCTAAGCGGCACGGGTGGTCCCCATAGTGGTTCACAGCGCCATAAGCTCGTTGAACAGGATTTGTGTGAAATAAATCAGAGTCTAAGACTGCTTATAGTTGTCCTGGTGGCCCATAGGTAGCGTTCCTCGGTCACAATTATAAGATCGTGGTTTCGAATCCTGGTGGAGTGAGGTGTTGATTATATGTAGAAGTCCACGTGCTCTATTGGGCTAATGAAATATATATGGATCCTTGTGTTTCCAAGTCGGATTTGGTAAAACGATGCTCTGATCACCTAAGTGGCACGGATGGTCCCCATTAGAGGTTCACAGCGCCATAAGCGCGTTGAACAGGCTTTGTGTGAAATATAGCAGAGTCTAGGACTGCTTTTATTGTCCTGGTGGCCCAAAGGTAGCGTTCCCCGGTCACAATTAGAAGATCGTGGGTTCGAATCCATGTGGGGTGAAGTGTTGATTATATGGAGAAGCCGCGTGCTTTATTGGGGAAATTTAATATATATGGATCCTCGTGTTTTGAAGCCGGATCTGGTAAAACGTTGCTCTGATCACCTAAGCGGCACGGGTGGTCCCCATTAGAGGTTTACGGCGCCATAAGCTCGTTGATCGGCTTTGTTTGATACATAGTAGAGTCTAGGACTGCTTTTATTGTCCTGGTGGCCCAGAGGTAGCATACCCCGGTCACAATTATAAGATCGTGGGTTTGAATCCTGGTGGGGTGAGGTGTTGATTATATGTAGAAGTCCGAGTGCTTTATTGGGTTAATGAAATATATATGGATCCTCGTGTTTCCAAGCCGCATTTGGTAAAACGTTGCTCTGATCACCTAAGCGGCACGGGTGGTCCCCAATAGTGGTTCACGGTGACATAAGCTCGTTGAACAGGCTTTATGTGAAATATATCAGAGTCTAGGACTGCTTATAGTGTCCTGGTGGCCCATAGGTAGCGTTCCTCGGTCACAATTATAAAATCGTGGGTTCGAATCATAGTGGGGTGAGGTGTTGATTATATGTAGAAGTGCGCGTGCTTTATTGGGCTAATGAAATATATATGGATCCTCGTGTATCGAAGCCAGATTTGGTAAAACGTTGCTTTGATCACCTAAGCGGCACGGATGGTCCCTATTAGAGGTTCACAGCGCCATAAGCTCGTTGAACAGGCTTTGTGTGAAATATAGCAGAGTCTAGGACTGCGTTTATTGTCCTGGTGGCCCAGAGGTATCGTTCTCCGGTCACAATTAGAAGATCGTGGGTTCGAATCCTGGCGGGGTGAGGTGTTGAGTATATGTAGAAGTCCGCGTGCTTTATTGGGCTAATGAAATATATATGGTTCCTCGTGTTTTGAAGCCGCATTTGGTAAAACGTTGCTCTGATCACCTAAGCAGCACAGGTGGTCCCCATTAGAGGTTCATGGCGCCATAAGGTCGTTGAACAGGTTTTGTGTGAAATATAGTAGAGTCTAGGACTGCTTTTATTGTCCTTGTGGCCCAGAGGTAGCGTTCCCCGGTCACAATTATAAAATCATGGGTTCAAATCCTGGTGGTGTGAGGTGTTGATTATATGTAGAATTCCGCGTGCTTTATTGGGCTAATGAAATATATATGGATCCTCGTGTTTCCAAGACGGATTTGGTAAAACGTTGCTCTGATCACATAAGCGGCATGGGTGGTCCCCATTAGAGGTTCATGGCGCCATAAGGTCGTTGAACAGGATTTGTTTGATATATATAGTAGAGTCTAGGACTGCTTTTATTGTCCTGGTGGCCCAGAGGTAGCATACCCCGGTCACAATTATAAGATCGTGGGTGTGAATCCTGGTGGGGTGAGGTGTTGATTATATGTAGAAGTCCGAGTGCTTTATTGGGTTAATGAAATATATATGGATCCTCGTGTTTCCAAGCCGGATCTGGTAAAAACATTGCTCTGATCAACTAAGCGACACGGGTGGTTCCCTATAGTGGTTCACAGCGCCATAAGCTCGTTGAACAGGCTTTGTGTGAAATATAGCAGAGTCTAGGAGTGCTTTTATTGTCCTGGTGGCCCAGAGGTAGCGTTCCCAGGTCACAATTAGAAGATCGTGGGTTTGAATCCTGGTGGGGTGCCGTATTGATTATATGTAGAAGTCCGCGTGCTTTATTGGGCTAATGAAATATATATGGATCCTCGTGTTTTGAAGCCGCATGTGGTAAAACGTTGCTCTGATCACCTAAGCGGCATGGGTGGTCCCCATTAGAGGTTCACGGCGCCATAAGCTCGTTGAACAGGCTTAGTGTGAAATATAGTAGAGTTTAGGACTGCTTTTATTGTCCTGGTGGCCCAGAGGTAGCGTTCCCCGGTCACAATTATAAGATCGTGGGGTCAAATCCTGGTGGGGTGAGGTGTTGATTATATGTAGAAGTCCGCGTGCTTTATGGGGCTAATGAAATATATATGGATCCTAGTGTTTCGAAGCCGCATTTGGTAAAACGTTGCTCTGATCACCTAAGCGGCACGGGTGGTCCCTATAGTGGTTCACAGCGCCATAAGCTCGTTGAACAAGCTTTGTGTGAAATATAACAGAGTCTAGGACTGCTTATAGTGTCCTGGTGGCCCATAGGTAGCGTTCCTTGGTCACAATTATAAGATCGTGGGTTCGAATCCTGGTGGAGTGAGGTGTTGATTATATGTAGAAGGCCGCGTGCTCTATTGGGCTAATGAAATATATATGGATCCTTGTATTTCGAAGCCGGATTTGGTAAAACATTGCTCTGATCACCTAAGCGGCACGGGTGGTCTCCATTAGAGGTTTACGGCGCCATAAGCTCGTTGAACAGGCTTTGTTTGATATATAGTAGAGTCTAGGACTGCTTTTATTGTCCTGGTGGCCCAGAGGTAGCATACCCCGGCCACAATTATAAGATCGTGGGTTTGAATCGTGGTGGGGTGAGGTGTTGATTATATGTAGAAGTCCGAGTGCTTTATTGGGTTAATGAAATATATATGGATCCTCGTGGTTCCAAGCCGGATCTGGTAAAACGTTGCTCTGATCACCTAAGCGGCACGGGTGGTCCCCATTAGAGGTTCATGGCGCCATAAGGTCGTTGAACAGGCTTTGTGTGAAATATAGTAGAGTCTAGGACTGCTTTTAGTGTCCTGATGGCCCAGAGGTAGCGTTCCCCGGTCACAATTATAAGATCGTAGGGAAAAATCCAGGTGGGGAGAGGTGTTGATTATATGTAGAAGTGCGCGTGCTTTATTGGGCTTATGAAACATATATAGATCCTCGTGTTTCCAGGCCGGATTTGGTAAAACATTGCTCTGATCACCTAAGCGACACGGGTGGTTCCCTATAGTGGTTCACAGCGCCATAAGCTCGTTGAACAGGCTTTGTGTGAAATATAGCAGAGTCTAGGAGTGCTTTTATTGTCCTGGTGGCCCAGAGGTAGCGTTCCCCGGTCACAATTATAAGATCGTGGGTTCAAATCCTGGTGGGGTGAGGTGTTGATTATATGTAGAAGTCCGCGTGCTTTATTGGGCTATGAAATATATATGGATCCTTGTGTTTCGAAGCAGCATTTGGTAAAACGTTGCTCTGATTACCTAAGCGGCATGGGTGGTCCCCATTAGAGGTTCACGGCGCCATAAGCTCGTTAAACAGGCTTTGTATGAAATATAACAGAGTATAGGACTGCTTTTATTGTCCTGGTGGCCCACAGGTAGCGTTCCCCAGTCACAATTATAAGTTCGTGGGTTCAAATCCTGGTGGGGTGAGGTGTTGATTATATGTAGAAGTCCGAGTGCTTTAATGGGCGGCTAATGTGACAGCACGGGTGGAGGCCCCATTAGAAGGTTGCGACCCAAAAATCTCGTTGAACGATTTGTGTGAAATATATAACGAAGTCTAGAAATTCTTTTATTGTCTGGTGGCCCAGACCTTAAGCGATTCCCAGTCACAATTATAAGATCGTAACTTCCGTCCTGGTGGGGTGGCGTTGATTATATGGTTATCATTTGAAGCCGCATGTGGTGAAACGTTGCTCTGATCACCTAAGCGGCATGGGTGGTCCCCATTAGAGGTTCACGGCGCCATAAGCTCGTTGAACAGGCTTAGTGTGAAATATAGCAGAGTTTAGGACTGCTTTTATTGTCCTGGTATTTGAAGGTAAGCGTTCTGATGTGGTGCTGGAGTGGGGCAAAGTCCGCGTGCTCTATGGGGCTAATGAAATATATATGGATTCTAGTGTTTCGAAGCCGCATTTGGTTAAACGTTGCTCTGATCACCTAAGCGTCACGGGTGGTCTCCTATAGTGGTTCACATTGCCATAAGCTCGTTGAACAGGCTTTGTGTGAAATATAACAGAGTCTAGGACTGCTTATAGTGTCCTGGTGGCCCATAGGTAGGGTTCCTCGGTCACAATTATAAGATCGTGGTTTCGAATCGTGGTGGAGTGAGGTGTTGATTATATGTAGAAGTCCACGTGCTCTTTTGGGCTAATGAAATATATTTGGATCCTTGTGTTTCGAAGTCGGATTTGGTAAAACGTTGCTCTGATCACCTAAGCGGCACGGATGGTCCCCATTAGAGGTTCCCAGCGCCATAAGCTCGTTGAACAGGCTTTGTGTGAAATATAGCAGAGTCTAGGACTGCTTTTATTGTCCTGGTGGCCCAGAGGTAGCGTTCCCCGGTCAAAATTAGAAGATCGTGGGTTCGAATCCTGGTGGGGTGAGGTGTTGATTATATGGAGAAGCCGCGTGCTTTATTGGGGAAATTTAATATATATGGATCCTCGTGTTTTGAAGCCAGATCTGGTAAAACGTTGCTCTAATCACCTAAGCGGCACGGGTGGTCCCCATTAGAGGTTTACGGCGCCATAAGCTCGTTGAACAGGCTTTGTTTGATATATAGTAGAGTCTAGGACTGCTTTTATTGTCCTGGTGGCCCAGAGGTAGCATACCCCGGTCACAATTATAAGATCGTGGGTTTGAATCGTGGTGGGGTAAGGTGTTAATTATATGTAGAAGTCCGAGTGCTTTATTGGGTTAATGAAATATATATGGATCCTCGTGTTTCCAAGTCGGATCTGGTAAAACGTTGCTCTGATCACCTAAGCGGCACGGGTGGTCCCCATTAGAGGTTCATGGCGCCATAAGGTCGTTGAACAGGCTTTGTGTGAAATATAGTAGAGTCTAGGACTGCTTTTAGTGTCCTGATGGCCCAGAGGTAGCGTTCCCCGGTCACAATTATAAGATCCTAGGTAAAACTCCAGGTGGGGAGAGCTGTTGATTATATGTATAAGTGCGCGTGCTTTATTGGGCTAATGAAACATATATAGATCCTCGTGTTTCCAGGCCGGATTTGGTAAAACATTGCTCTGATCACATAAGCGACACGGGTGGTTCCCTATAGTGGTTCACAGCGCCATAACCTCGTTGAACAGGCTTTGTGTGAAATATAGCAGAGTCTAGGAGTGCTTTTATTGTCCTGGTGGCCCAGAGGTAGCGTTCCCCGGTCACAATTATAAGATCGTGGGTTCAAATCCTGGTGGGGTGAGGTGTTGATTATATGTAGAAGTCCGCGTGCTTTATTGGGCTATGAAATATATATGGATCCTTGTGTTTCGAAGCAGCATTTGGTAAAACGTTGCTCTGATCACCTAAGCGGCATGTGTGGTCCCCATTAGAGGTTCACGGCGCCATAAGCTCGTTAAACAGGCTTTGTGTGAAATATATCAGAGTCTAGGACTGCTTTTTTTGTCCTGGTGGCCCACAGGTAGCGTTCCCCAGTCACAATTATAAGTTCGTGGGTTCAAATCCTGGTGGGGTGAGGTGTTGATTATATATAGAAGTCCGAGTGCTTTATTGGGCTCATGAAATATATTTGAATCCTCGTGTTTCGAAGCTGCATTTGGTAAAACGTTGCTCTGATCACATAAGCGGCACAGGTGGGCCCCATTAGAGGTTCACGGCGCCATAATCTCGTTGAACACGATTTGTGTGAAATATAGCAGAGTCTAGGAATTCTTTTATTGTCCTGGTGGCCCAGACGTAGCGTTCCCCGGTCACAATTATAAGATCGTTGCTTCAAATCCTGGTGGGGTGAGGCGTTGATTATATGTAGAAGTCCGCGTGCTTTATTGGGCTAATGAAATATATATGGATCCTCGTGTTTTGAAGCCGCATGTGGTAAAACGTTGCTCTGATCACCTAAGCGGCATGGGTGGTCCCCATTAGAGAATCACGGCGCCACAAGCTCGTTGAACAGGCTTAGTGTGAAATATAGCAGAGTTTAGGACTGCTTTTATTGTCCTGGTGGCCCAGAGGTAGCTTTCCCCGGTCACAATTATAAGATCGTGGGGTCAAATCCTGGTGGGGTGAGGTGTTGATTATATGTAGAAATCCGCGTGCTTTATGGGGCTAATGAAATATATATGGATCCTAGTGTTTCGAAGCGGCATTTGGTTAAACGTTGCTCGGATCACCTAAGCGGCACGGGTGGTCCCCTATAGTGGTTCACAGCGCCATAAGCTCGTTGAACAGGCTTTGTGTGAAATATAACAGAGTCTAGGACTGCTTATAGTGTCCTGGTGGCCCATAGGTAGCGTTCCTCGGTCACAATTATAAGATCGTGGGTTCGAATCCTGGTGGAGTGAGGTGTTGATTATATGTAGAAGGCCGCGTGCTTTATTGGGCTAATGAAATATATATGGATCCTTGTGTTTCGAAGTCGGATTTGGTAAAACGTTGCTCTGATCACCTAAGCGGCACGGATGGACCCCATTAGAGGTTCACAGCGCCATAAGCTCGTTGAACAGGCTTTTTGTGAAATATAGCAGAGTCTAGGACTGCTTTTATTGTCCTGGTGGCCCAGAGGTAGCGTTCCCCGGTCACAATTAGAAGATCGTGGGTTCGAATACTGGTGGGGTGAGGTGTTGATCATATGTAGAAGCCGCTTG
>NW_024756468.1:0-20959 GCF_018991925.1 Homarus americanus | reverse complement strand
AGCTCCTTTTAATGTAATTGTTAATAAATGTTTTGAATTTGAATTTGTATTCAGGGATACGTACTAGTGGATAGAAGATTTTCTACATGACCGCAAGCAGTGTGTGGTGATTAATGGCACGAAATCATCATCCGTACCTGTCACAAGAGGGCTACCAGAGGGCAGTGTATTGGGCCCGCTGTTGTTTGTTTGTTTCATAAATGACATGCCTGACGTTGTACAGTCCTCCATACAAATGTTTGCCAATGACGCCGAGATATTTCTGTAAATAAAGAACCGAGCAGACTGTGAAGAGCTGCAGAAGGTGTAGCATACTGTATGTGGCCAGTTATCAATTCTCTTTAGTTGTCTATTGTCTCTTTGTATGGGCACACAAACGTACGTACATGTAGATATCTCCACTCAGGAATGAGGTAGGATAGAAACTCACAATGCGCTTTCTGTATATATATTGTTGTACAGCGCAGTGCTTAGGAGTGACTAGGTGAGGAGCTGTGAGAGATGTTGCTGGTCCAGTAGCCGAGTGTAGAATGGTCTCCCTGGACAAGCATAGCCGTATTTATACAATTTACGAGGATCAGGATTTGGGGTGAGCGTAGTGAGAGGACCAATCACACCGGCTTAAGCGTAAGGTGTAAAACGCTCTGATCCTGAACTGAAGGTTGATGGTCGAGACTAGGTCGGCGATCGTACCCCTCCGTCCTCTGCATACACCTAGTCTCTCGGCATAGCTGGCTGTACGCTGATTGGCTGGTAGGCGCGTGGCCGGAGCTCAGTTGGGAGTTGTAGGGGAGAGGAGCCACTACAGTGGACCTCTGTGGGCTCCAAGAATGGTCGAAGAAATGGCTGCTGAGATTCAATGTCATGAAGTGTAAAAGGATGCACCTGGGGCATAACAACGGTAAGGAGGCGTATCACATGTCCCAGCGGGATGAAGAAACTGCACTATTTGAGACTAAATGTGAGAAGGACCTAGGTGTGTATTTTGACAATGAGCTGAAGTTCCTGGGACATTGCGAGAAGAAGGTAAATCAGTACTGTTTTTGTTGTACATAAACGACATAGTCCATGCCAGCACACTCATAAAATACAACTTATTTGCAGAGGATAGTAATCTCTATGCCAGGAACTCAGACCTCCATTTCTTGATGAGAACTATGAACACTGAATTGACTAAAGTCTGAACCTGGTTAATACATAATAAACTGACCTCAAACCTTGAGAAAACCCACTACACGATCTTTCACAGAAGGAAAAACTTACCCCCAGACTTGGACCCCCTGTACCTTGGTAATACTGTACAGTCCTCAAACATGAGCAAAATACTAAATTCCTCGGAGTTATTGTTGATGAGAAACTTAACTGGAGAAACCACATACAACACATTCACAGTAAAGTCAATAAACAGTGCGGTATCATGTATCACATCGACAGTCACTCACTCTCACAGCAATGAAAGAAATCTATCATAATCTTGTTTACCAACACCTGATAAACATAATTGCCAACTAGACATAATCCTGACAGCTCTGTCCTCTTGTTCAACCTTATTAATGTACAACCCATGTTGTACTGCTCCCCCATTGTAATTAAATTTTTAAATTCCACTGTAATTTATGTATATTTAAAAAAAATAGTAATAAATAAATAAAATTAATAAATATTGAAGTGATAACCGTGGTAACATTATGAGATGTTCTTATTACCACCGTGCTATTGTACTATTCCAGATGATACTAAATGTTACACAATACTTCCTTGAGATAAATGTATAGTATACAGTATCTCAGGTGCCTAAAAGAGCTCAGGTTCTTAACTGGCTCAGCCATGTTAATATTGTTTTTATTACCCACTCTGTATCTGTGTTTTTCTGGCTAAATTAACTGTTTCAATTCAATTCAACTCAGGTCAAATTCAAGGCTAAAAATTTTAGATTTTTTATTTTAATTGGGAAAAACAAACATTAAGCAAGTCTGTTTGTCAAAACAATTTCATTTAACAATATTAGTGCCTAATCTATAAGTTTGATGGCATGAATTAAGTGCTTACTGTAACAGGATTATCACAAAGCAATAAATACAAATATACACTAGTAACATCTATAAGTTCACATTTCTTGATGAAAAGCACCTAAATGCTGCACTGACAGTCACAATTGTGTAGATCACAATCACTTAAGAACAGAAGTGGTACTGTAGTTCCTTACAGCACATTCCAGCTTCTCTCTATTTCAGCCCGGAAGAGAGACATAGATCTACGGTCCAGTTGGGTTATAGCAACCGCTGTTGTCACAACCACAAGCTGTTGTACACTTTATCCCTTTTCTGAGGCAGTTGCACCTAGCTGTCTTGCACTTCTTACAACCACAAGCAACAAGCACCAGGCAGGCTTCAGGGATTGGAGGAAGTCTTATCCACACTGGTAAGAAGCTGAAGTGTCCACTGGATCTTCAACTTCTACGTTGTCTTGTCAGCCTGGAGCCATATTTTGTCAGCTTGGTATGGAGCTCCAGTGAGAGCATTTCCAGAGACTTTTTGGTCTTCCCAGAAAGGTGAGCTCTGGTGTCATCAACTGTGTGTTGTTCCAAGGTGCCATACAAATGACACACAAACTTCTCAACATCTGCAATACCTCCATCTCGACCAATGGTGTTGAGCAGGAGTGGGTTTTCACTGAACACCTTGCAGTACATATTTTTCCCCATGACCACTAAAGGATGTGACTGTCACTCCCGGTCTAAGTGTGGAAGCTGACCAAGTTGTCCATGACTTGGGCGACAAACTCTTGAATACATCGTGCACCAGGTAGCATTTTTGCTTCTTGGCCATTCCACAAAGCATCTGCACTTCAATGACGTTGGTACAAATGAAGTGAATCATCAGCACTGAAACACGGCGACCCTCTTCAACGGAAGATATTGTTTAATAATACGGGTGTATGCATCTCCCAGGTACTTTTTCTCATCACCCAGTCATAGTTCTTGCTTTTCCTTCTGCTGATGCTGTGCCCAAGTCACCAGCGCTGCTTTGGCAATATTAGCAACATCATTGATGACCTATCCTTCACTATTATTATTTTACCAGCTGGCACTGTTTGCACTTTTTACTACATATATCAAACCAATGTCTGGCCAGCCAGAGCCCTGAAAATATTCAACATGACACAGTATGCTAATACTTGTACTATGGCAGTAGTAGACCCATGTGCACCTCACCCAGCATGCTAAATGTATTTTTAATGGAAATAAAAACACCCAGTCATAGTTCCATTCATTTATTATCAATAAAATTACAACAATATGCTTTATGTGCTAATGGTATGCCTTTAAACAGTTACATAGAGCCACCATTGAAATTAAAAAATTCAGAATTTTTCAAAATTTGACATTTGTGACCTTGTATGTGACCCTCAAACCCAAAATTGAGAATGGCGTCCACCCACATTTTGTTTGGTATCCTCAATACAACTTATCTAAGGTGGGCTCCTGCTATTACCAAAAAAGTTTATTTTTTTTCTAGATGACTACTCTCTTTGGCCAGCCTATTATAATGGGCAGTCATGCCTATGGGACCCAGTTTTCAACAAGTTTCAGAATTCTTCCTTAACAATATCTATTTCTTCCTGGCACTCCATCTTTAAAGAAAATTGGTCAATTATCTCAGGCCCTGGTGAAGCTTGTGTCTCACAAATAACTGAGAGTGGATCATGATTAGTTTCCTTTTTCACTCCTTCAGAAACACACATCTCCACTGTTGGTTGGCTAGACAAGCTCAAGTCATGGTGCAAATCCTGGCAACTTTCACCTTCATAGTGATGAGAGTTGACCACTTGGTCAGTCTGGTAACATCTCTCTACATGTAATATTAAACTCTCTTTCACTTTAAAGTGTTTCATGCATCTTACACAGACGAAAGGTTTTTGTGAGTGAACTTCCTTGTGTCTTACTAGAAGATAACTTTCAGAAAAGCGTTGATGACATTCTGAACACTGAAATGGTTTTTCTGCAGTATGAATTCTCTTATGTTTTATGAAAGAGGAATTACGTGAAAAATGTCTTAAACACTCAGAACACTGATATGGTTTCTTTCCTGCATGAAATCTCGTATGTCTCTGTAGGTCACATTTTCTTATGAAGTCTTTCAGACACTCAGAACACTGATAAGGTTTCTCTCCTCTATGAATTCTCATATGTACCTCTAGATTAGATTTTCTTGAGAAGCCTCTCAGACACTCAGAACACTGATAAGGTTCCTCTCCTGTATGAATTCTCATATGTTTGACTAAATAAGATTTTAGTGAAAAATTTGTCAGACACTGAGAACACTGATAAGGTTTCTCTCCTGTATAAATTCTCTTATGTTTGACTAAAGAAGAATTTTCTGAAAATTTTTTCAGACACTCGGAACACTGATAAGGTTTCTCTCCTGTATGATTTCTCATGTGTATTGTTGATTTACTTTTATATGGAAAGTTTTTCAAACATTCTGAACACTCAAATGGCTTCTCTCTTGTATGATCTTTCACATGTGTTACTTGATGTGATTTTACAGACAATTCTCTGGGAGACTCTGACTGTTCCTCTGAGCGACCTGCCATTATAAAACTGCGTGAACTGTGTGTTCAAAGGTTTTAGTGACACTTAACTGGCAAACTGTTTCCTCCTACAAGAACGATTAATATCTTGTTACTGTTAATTATATTTGACAATGAAAACTGAAACATAAATCAATTAGTGAATGTGATTTACTGACAATGATGTAATGATGCTGAGACGGGAGGACAGTGAGGAGGTAAGTGTGACGGAAGATCCAGTTTGTGATGTGACTACACCATTATTAACAAGGTTCCTCTATACCTCTTTGAACTAAATGTGAAAAATGGCGTAAAAAATGAGTTACACATATAACTATACTTGTCATTAACAAACACTGTTTATGACTTACAACATACACTATAAAAACACTCAACAGGGAAGTGTACAAAAATTATATACTGTACACTATTGTTATATGTACAGCTCCTCTGATGTACAGTAGACAATAATACTCAGGCTGATATACTACTGTACTTGTGATGGCTGGTAAACAATAGTACTCAGGCTGATATACTACTGTACTTGTGATGGCTGGTAAACAATAATACTTTGGCTGATATACTGTACTACTGTACTTGTGATGGCTGGTAAACAATAATACTCAGGCTGATATACTACTGTACTTGTGATGGCTGGTAAACTTTTATTACATGTGACAAAAGTCTTATGAGGGGGTGAATCTTTACACAAGTTTTGAATTATTTCAAAACATATTTCCACAAGGAAGAATAATTTCTTGTCTACTTGTAATTCTTTGGTTCAGTTGGTAATACTTTGTCTATGTCCACTGTTGTTTACACCTGCACCCAACATAGTGTTCTCACAGTCTACTGCTTCTCTTTCCACTGCCATTTGTTCTTCAGTTCATATCTGTGGGAAGGAAAGTCAAACATATCAGTGAAATAATCCAACAAATAACTCCAATAATATCGACCAACTTAAGAAAATAGAGAGACAATATTCACACAGACCTCTCAGCCAGCTATACATGCCAGTGAGGTGGCTGTGACCTAGCTGGGAAAAAAACAAATATACATATATTTATATACAGTATTACCCCGCTTTACACTTTACACGGTTTCACTTTCCGCGATTTCTCATTTACGCGGTACCTTGCCAGAACCGGACTTTCACTTTCCACGGTGGTGCATCTACTCATATACGCGGTGAAGTATAATTATTATTTTTTATTTAGCTCATAAAATTCATACAAATTACCCGACCATAATGTAATTTACATTGCTGGAATTCTTACAATATGATGATCATTTTGAATATAAACATCATGGATTTTTCATTAGACATACAAATTTTAGATCTACTGTAATAATTTGGTTTACACAAAGCAAATATTTTATCCTTTGTGCAGAATATATGAAGTTTACATTCAAAATATTCCCTGACCTGCAAGGAATCCAGAAATGTCAATTATATTATCCTAACTTTAGTCTGAGATATTATTTATTACTAAACGTTAAAATCTAGTGTTTTCACCCAATCATTTCTCAGAGAGGTAGGAGCTAGTGAGCTGGGAAGAGGGGGTGGGGGATTTGAGTCCATTATTTGAATGGACATTAACCTGGCGACTGTATTTCTCTTAAATATTAATTGTGTGAGCATACCATCATAAAATTTAGATGTTATTTTTACTACAACATAGGTATTGTGTCGGAAAAAGTGGAGTTTGGGGGGTCGGGCCAGTCTCTATTGGAATTAATCCCATATGTTCTGTTGTTCACTTTACGCGGTTTTCACTTTCCGTGGTACCCTGTGGGTTCAATTGACCGCGTAAATCGGGGTACTACTGTACAACGATTTGCTCTGGCACTTCCATACATCTAAAATGAAAAATTTTCTAAAATTCATATACTTCATGGGCCCATGCAATTCAAATTTTCGAGGTTGCAATATATATATATATATATATATATATATATATATATATATATATATATATATATATATATATATATATATATATATATATATATATACATATATATATATACAGTATATATTACACTGAAAAGGGATAAATGCCGATTAGCGATAACTATCATGCAGATCATAAAAATACTGTATAATTTCATTTTCAATATCTTATTCCATGATAGAGGAAGAGGGATCCTGGTGCTGTCACTAGGTACCCCTGTACAATAACACCAAGAGTATCTGGCAAATGTCGCAAATATATATAAATATTATAAAGGTGCTTACTAAAGCCTAAAGAAGGAAGGATATTCCTTCAACACATCAATATTATTTACATAATATCTGGCCAGTATGAGGAGGATCATCGTGTCTCCGTCATGGGGTCGTGGAGTGGTGGTCCAGCAGGCGTCACGGAAGCGTTGTGTGTGGGGACATCTTAGGAGGTAGTGGACAAGGGTGCGGTTGTCGGGTCTTCTGCATAATGCACAAGCGCGATGCTCAGAGGAAGCGGGATTACCAATCTTCCAAGCAAAGTCATACCCAATGATGACACGGGCAGCAATCACGTGCCTCTTCCGCCACCCTTTCCCATAGACATACGAGAGGTCAGGGAGTTTATGGAGGACATCGTACCAGGTGGGCGGGGAGTCCAGGGGTATGGCTGCTTCCCGAGCTTCTCTCTGTTTGCGGCGAATTTGGGTCTTAAGCTGTAAAAGTGTTTGAGGAACAATGTAGTCAGGTGTGACCTTGTTACAGCCAGTCTTGGCAAGGCCATCTGCTGCCTCATTCCCCAAGATACCGACATGACTTGGTATCCATAGGAATGTAACAGGACGGCCTGTATGCTGAAGTGTTGATGTTAACCCTCGTATTCGGAGGATGAGGTCCTGATTTTCCCCTGATCCAAATGCGATCCCGTCGAAAGCAGACCTGGAATCGCAGCAGACAAGCAAGGGGCATCTGCTTCTTCCTCAGCGAGAAGGGCAGCAAGGAGGGCTATCAGTTCAGCCTGAGTGGAGGATGCCCCGTCAGAAACTCTGAGAGAAAGTTTGATAGGCTCAGGGGCATCAGGACGGGAGATGTAGACAACAGCCCCGGCCCAACCTGTAGCGGGGTCAACAGAACCATCAGTGTAGAGGACGACCGTACCTGGGGACCAGTGGGCCTTCCTGGAGAGGTGGTATTTGCAGAGAATAACAGGGTTCACGTGGGAGTTTGGGAGCGGTCCACCGAGGGTAATCACTTCAGGTTGAAAATCCAGCCGGGGAGAAGGAGATGAACCAACAGCAGGGGTGACAACAATATCAGGCAGGACGTCGTGTTCCTGAAGGGCTCGGATGAGTGACCCTCGCCACTGTCTTCTAGATGGAGGTCGGCCTCGGACAGCAGGAGCCAAGTTGGCTTGGACATAGTTGCCACGAAAATCCCGTAGAATGGAAACGGTAGTTTTAGGTAAAACTCCTGGACACGATCCTGTAAGGGGGAAAGACCAAGTTCGGTATATAGAGAAGTAGAGCGTGTCCACTGAGGAGCCCCAAGGATGATACGAGCAGCTTTCCTCTGGATAACTTCGAGACGGTTGACAGCAGTCCCACTAATGTTGACGTGGGCAGGGGCGGCGTAGTCGACACAGGAACGGACAAAGGACTTGTACCTGGTGAGAAGTACAGGGATGGTGACACCAAGGGAACCCCTGCACATGGTAGAGAGGGGAGCGAGACGCCGAAAGCATATGTCTCGAAGATAGCGGACTTCAGGGATCAGACAACGTGTGCGAGTTACATACACACCCAGGTATTTTGTCTCATTAACCCAGTCCAAGGGCGTTCCTGATAAGAGAAGGGGTGGAGGTACAACACGACCGTGCCACATGGCTTTTGTTTTCGCAGTTGAAAGAAGGAAACCAAGTGAATCACTCTCTGGAGACCAGATCAAGGGCTTCCTGCATGCTGAGGTAGTCAGGGGCTTGGAGGAGGACATCGTCGGCATATCCTGAGTGGACAACTTCTGTCGGCCATGGGAGTGATGCAATGGAGTGCATGAGAGTGTTAAACAAGGTGGGACTCAGGACTCCACCTTGAAGGGTGCCGAGGTTCATTTCTTGAACAGGAGACATAGAGCCTTCAACGCGAACCCGGGCCTGACGTCCAGTAAGGTAAGAGGCAATCCATTGTAGAAGTCTCCCTTTAACCCCTAACCGCGCAAGTTCAGCTAAAATGAGGGCAGGCTGAGCCGTATCAAAGGCTCCCTTGATATCAAGGAAGACGGAGATGCGGGCAGTCTGATTGCAATAAAAGGAAGCAATGGAGTGTGCTGTGCTGCGATGTTGAACGAAACCATTGAGGGAGTTGTGAAAGCCGCCTATGGTGTGAAGAAGGCGACGATGGAGTATCATCTCCATCATCTTGCAAACACAGGAGGTAAGACTAATGGGTCGATATTTCCCAGGATCTCCCGGCTTAGGGATGGGGATAATAGTGGCATTTTCCCAGTTGGACGGGAGAACCCCATGTTCATAAGACATATTGTAGAGAGCAAGCAAGGGGCCGTTAGGAATATTAGTACAGGCGTTGAGGACGGAGTAGGTTATCTGATCATCCCCAGGAGAGGTGTCTTTTCTAGAGCGACGAGCACTGTCAAGCTCGAACTGTGTGATGGGATGATCAGTGGGGGCAGGGGAGGTAAGAGCAGCACGAACAACAGGCTCAGACGCATCGATGCGGGCCTGCACTGCCGCCTGCATTGGATCTGGAAGTGCCTCAGGGGAGGAAGCTCGTGCCCAGTCCTCCATTAAAGAGCAGGCAAGGGAGGCGGGGTCAGGGTGGGGAGGAGGCCTCCGTCGAGTACCCCGTATAGCATTAATCCGATTCCATACATAAGAGGGTGACGACTGGAACGATAGAGACCCCGTGAAGGATAGCCAGTCCGCCTCACGTATCCGACGGCGCTCCTGAGTTACAAAGGAGCACCAATTTTTGAAGTCTTCCCAATCCTCTGGAGACCGAGACCTCCGTATGGCAGAGTGGAGATCACGGGTTACCTGCCGGAGATGTCTCATGGCAGGGATACGATACCAATAGTTGGTGGCACTTCTGGGGTGACGGGGAGGGCGTGGAGGGGTAGCGCGATTGACAGAGTCATACACGGCATCAACAAAATCAGCGCTGTAAGAGTCAAGGGACTGAGGGACAACATAGGAATCCGCCCAGGTAGAAAGGTATTGGGTAAAGGGAGGAACAGCATCTTGTGTGAGACGAAGGCGAGGGGATCGATAAGGAGTTGATGTCGGGGCAGAGAAGGAGAGCCTGAGATGGGTAGTAACGGCAAGATGGTCACTATACAGAGCAGGCTCGGTGCAGATGGTAGGATGAAAGGAAGTATGACCGTTCAATAGTAAGCCAACATCAAGGAAACTATGGGGGAGGGGAGTAGGATCGTCAGGACAAAGAAAGCGAACATCATCATCCCCATTAAGAAACTGTGAGAGATGTGATCCATTAAGGGTACATGGAGTGGGATGATCCGGAGTAAGAGTGGGATGGCGGGCATTAAAGTCGCCTAGAACAATAGTGGGAACCCCATCATGGAGGTCGTGAAGAACCTGGGGGTCCAGAGAATCACTCTTGAAATGAACATTGACTACACGAAGGGTCCGGTCACCAAGAGTAAGGGAGACAGAAAGTAATTCAGACGGGGGTCCATATGAGTCAGGTGAAGGGAGACGAACAGATGGAATGGTGTTACGCACAAGGGTGAGGAGGCCACGAGCCTGCCCACGGTACCGAGGCAGGGTGTAAACAGAATAGCCAGAGAGGCGGAGTGGAGTAACATCGTCTGTGATGGTTTCCTGAAGTAGAGCAACATCTACTTGATGGGAGAGCACAAACTGGGCGAGGTCTGTCCGGCGAGGTCTAAGTCCCTGGATGTTCCATTGTAAGAAGAGGAGGGAACGGCCTCCGGTGGGAGATGAGTCGGAGGGGCTAGACAGGGCTCCAGAGGAGGTACCAAATTCTGTTGAGAGAAATGGAGAGGGAGGAGTGGGAGAGCGAGGGATGGATCCTCCATCTCGGGAGATGGAAGGAGGCGGGTCATCAGGGCTTGCAAAATGCGCCCCTGTTGGGTCAGGGTGTCCAGAATGAGTTGTTGTTGCTTCTGCAATGTCGCAATTGTTTTCACAAACAAGTCGAGTTGGGCTGAGAGAAGGTTGATTTGCTTGGAGTGGCGATCCAGACGGAGAGTGATTGTTTCCATAGAACCAGCTTGGTGTACCTGTGCATGAGCTGGAGGTGGCGGCGAGGATTGCCGAGGGCCCGACTGGGCATGTGGTGGTGGTAGCGACGGAGAGGGACAGTGAGGGTTCAGTTGAGTAAGAGGTGGTGGTGCTGGTGAGAGACAGCGGGGGTCCGGGTGGGCAGGAGATGGTGGTGACTGTGTGGCAGGGCCGGCAACGACCTTGTTCCAAGAACGGTAGGGAGAGGGAGAGAGGGGAGAAAGGATGGGTGGTAGGGGTGATGGAGGGGGTGGTAGAGGAGAGGAGATCAATGGGAAATCCTTGGTGGATGGAAGAGGCGGTGGTGGATAGGATTGAGGTTTGGTTGACAGGGGCTTCGTCAGAGACGAGGGCGGTGGTACAAGGTAAGTTTTCCCCGGGCGAGTGCCAGGACGCTGTGGGCAATTGGCATTCCAGGCGTGGTGACTGCCATGGCAATTGACGCACCGTGGAATAACTGGGATTTTGTTCTGAATTTTCGATTTGCATTCCACTGTGTCGTGAGGACCTGCACAGAAACCGCAAGCGACCATCCTCGTGCACTCCCAGGTGCGGTGTTTCCACGATTGGCAACGACCACAGATTTTCGGGGTTCCGATAAATCGGTCGAGAGGACAGTTGTGAATTGGTCCTACATTCACCTTCGGGGGGAGGGGGCCCACCCACCAGCCGATGAGTTCGTTGGATGGACGTTTGGAGACCGGGTTGATGCGGCGTTCCATGTCCAGTAGTTGTGGGAGAAGAGGGCGAAGATCGTCGATAGGGATCTCCCAGGGTACGTGGCGAACCATTACCTTGGTACGACGAGGTTCTGGGGTGATGATGGTGAACTTCAGCATCACCTCCCCCTGGGGAGCAGGAAAGCCCACCTGAGTGAGCAGGCGTACCGTCTCGTCCATTTGTGTGGTAACTATCACGGCTGTGGGACCTCGGCGGAGGCGAAGTGTTGAGTCCTGAAGTGGAGAGCAGTGACGGAAGAACCAGGTAAATCCGTAATGTCAGGAGCAGAATCGGCAGAGACGGCCGGAGTCGGTCGTCCCAGGCCATAGCAGAGGCTCCTTAGGGACTTGATGACAGAATCACCACTATATTTAGAAGGTGCAGAGGCAGTGGCCCCTGCTGGAGACCCTGACTTCTGAGGTTTCTGCTTCTTCTTTGACGTGTCTTCAAGAAGAAAGTCGTCAGCATCACTGTCACCTACTGCCGCCGTTTCCAACGAACGGGAGCGTTTAACGGCGGGCCTAGGGCACGTTGGTAACACTGCAGTCAGGTGGAGTGGTAATGACGTCACACTATCACATTGCGCATGCGCAAACTTGAAAAACTTTGCTCAGAGGGATCGGGTGGTAGGACCAGATGTTTTAACCCCAAAAAATGACAAAGTCCAAAAGTAACAAAAAAATATATGCCACTGTGCTGATAACTGGGTCTTACTATAGTTGTCTGCACAGGCTGGGATTGGTAGACACGCTGAATTCGTCAGAAATACGAATTTTAAGGAGCAGTCTCTTACAGCCTTTGTTGACACTGTTAGGTGTTCTGGGTAATAAGTTCTATATACAGGAGAGAACACAAACACCTGTATAGTTTTGTAGGTTCGGTTTACTGGATAAGAGTATGTACACAGAGGTGGATAGCACTGCTCCCTAGCTAAGGTCCTGGTCAACTACCATAGACGACGTATGGCAAGTGATACATTAGCAGCTTCCATACGTCGCCAGGCACATTAATTAAGCGTGTGGGATATGGTAATAACATTGCCACGCTGCTAGCTGGAAACTGAATAAATATAAATGGAGCACATACATAATATACATACATAATACATAATCCAGCACTTTATAATATACATACACCTCCCCTCCCCCTATACGCTCATAGCAAAGTCTTGAGCGGAACTTTTCCTGTGGATCCGTTCTGAGCGTTGAGGGGCTTAATCACTAGGGGGGGGGGGGATATGGGACTCAGCACTGGTGATGGGGTCAGCGGAATGCGTTACGGGGCGGAGGAAACGGCGGTTCCTCCACCACACCCGACCACTGGGTAACCGCACCTGGTAGTCCCGTGACCTGCCGAGACCCATGACTACGCCTACTTTGTCCCAACGTAGGGAGGTCGGGTCCTGAACACGGACTTAGGTGCCGACACTCAACCTGGGGAGAGAACTGGCGTGGTCGTTGTAGCGGGCGACGACGTCCTGAACACGTTCGGCGGCTCGGCGATCACAATCCTCTGTCTTGGCCTGCCACTCCTTGGAGAAGGATTGAGGGTGAGCAGGGACACAAGAACGAAGGGCGTCCATACAAAACCTGGGCAGGGGAGCGTCCGGTGTAGTTAGGTGTGTTGCGGAGTTCAAGGAGACCCCGGTCGAAGGCCTCGCAGTCAATATTCCCAGAAGGGGCCACCTTAAGGATGAGGTGCTTCAAGGATTTGACAGCAGCCTCAGCGTGGCCGTTGGACTGCGGGTAATGGGGCGATGACAACACATGCCGGACTCCCCATCGGTCAAGGAACACAGCAAAGTCCCGGCTTGTGAACTGGGGCCCTCCGTCAGTTCGCAGGCGTACAGGAACGCCCACGTCACGGAAGTAGTGGCGGAACTTGCTGATGGTGGCGGCAGACGTCGTGTCATTACCGCCCTTGATGACAACCGGCCAACCAGAGAGACGGTCGACGATAACCAGGAAGGACTTTCCTGACACACAGAAAAAGTCGGCCGACACAGACTCAAAGGGGCGGGCGGGGTTGTCGTCACTCATGAAGGGTACCTGCTGCTGGCTGGGTTGTAATACGTGGCGGGGCTTATACACCTGGACAGCATTGGAGATGTCGGGGTCGATGCCAGGCCGGAACACAGTCTGTCGTGCACGTCGTTTGGTGGCCTCAGCTCCACGGTGACTGTCGTGGAGGCGAGCCAAGGCGTGGGGACGTGAAGCAGCAGGGACAACTACCGAAGGAGAGGTGTCACTGGCCAGAGGTAGGGGTAGGGCGGCAGCAGGGTAGTTGCTGCTCCCTTCGTGCACCCTGTTGGCGTGTCTTACCTCAAGAATAGGTTTGGGGAAGTCCTGGGAGATGATGGCCAACTCTTGACAATGTCTGTAGGACAGCAAAGGAGTCGGGACACCATTATGCACGTCAATCCAGGCCTGACACGACCTGTTGCCAAAGGTGACATGTGCATAGAGTGAACCCAGGGCTGGGGTCATCTGTGAACCATCTGCCATGATGCAGAGGTCCTCGGGAGGCGGTCCTAGATCGCTTGGAGAGAGCCCCAAGCATCGCAAATGCTGGGGACCGATGACTGTAGCATCAGCGCCGGTGTCGGGCAACATCTGAAGACAGGATGACACACCGCCGTAGGTCACGATGACGCTGATGTACTGGGGGACTTTGGTCCTGGGATGCGAGGAGTACACCCTCCTAATATGGGTCGGGCTTTGTCCAGGGTCGTCGTGCCTCTGATTGGAAGACTGTGGGCGGCCCTCACTGGTAGAAGGGCGCCGAAGCTTCCGCCGACGCTGTCCCTTGGGTTCGTGGGTAGGGCAACACTTGTCGTAGTGGCCCAGACGACCGCACACATTGCACTGTACGTACTTAGCTGGGCACCGCACTGTGAGTGACCAGTGGCCCTTACGGTCACAACTGTTGCAGGTAGACTGAGCAGCTGGACATACCTGTGTTCCGTGCTGCTTACCACAGTTGTTGCAAAATGAACCGGGCGTGGACGTGGTGGGCGAAGGCGTAGGGGCAGACTTCTTGTCCTTCTTGTACCGGGAAACAGCGCGTACAGCTGTAGGGGGAGCTCGGATGGCAGAGGTGGCACACCTGGCAGCCTCATAGGAGCGACATATCGTCAACACATCCTGAAGAGAAGAGGAAGAGTCGAGGGAGGTGAGGCGTTGGACAAGTTCCTCGTCGTAACACCCATCAGGATCACCTGCTTCCAACTGGGTCTCCTTTCGCTTTTTTAACAGTAGTGGCTAAACATATATCTACCTCTTCCGGGCTCTCTTAAGGGCAATACATAAAAAGCGTCAAAGACTCTTATATCATCACTCATTAATTCCCTCCTGCGCAGAGCTTCATTCTGCTGTCCTTTGATGTGCCGTTGTAGAACGTCCAGTACCTCCTCTACAGACAGCGAAGAGGTTGGGGGTACCTGCAACGTATGTTCTAAGACACGCTGAACTTCCAAGGACAGGCACATACGCAGCTGGATGAGTTGTTTAGGCTGTGACAAACTCTGGAGATCCACCATTGTAGCATAATCAGCCCCCCGCCGCCGCCATTCGCGAAAAGTCTGGAAATTTACATCAGGCTCCAAGATGGGCGGTGTTTGAGCTGCTGCTTTAGGTGGGGCTGGGGGGCGTGAAGGGAGCATGGATGAGGTATCTGAACCATTCAGTACCGAGGCAGTGTTAGAGCCAGGGGCTTGGTTAACAGTGAGGCGAGATATCAAGGCTTCAAACCGTGCACTGTCTTCCATTCTCCGTTGGTGGTCTCGTTCTGCCTCTGCTTGCTTTCTGTGCTCATCCGCCAAACGTCTGTGAGCTTCATCCTCGCGTCTCTCATCTCTCATAAACTTCATTAAGGCAATTATCTCTGGAGATAACGCTGAATGGTGAGGTGAAGGGCTGCGCGATGTTGTGGGAGCTGGGGTGTCATGGTCAGCCTGGTCATCCATCTCTGGGGGACTGTCATCCGCTTGACTCATCCAGGCGCTGGGTCCACGGCTACGTAAGGCATGAGACATAACTACTTTATCTGTGTACTGTGTCTTAAATCAGTGTTGACCGGTCAGCCCGTCGTATCAAAAAGATTTCAGACAAAAAAAATTTAATTCAATACACAGATAAGTAGGTTATATATATAAAATATATATAATGAAGCCGCGCGGTCAGCAAGTGTTAGTACATGTATGTGTCCCAGGCAGGCAGAGCGTCTCGCCCCAGCTGTGAGGGGGTGTGGAGGCGGCGCTGTGAGGGAGGGGGGTGGAGATAGGAGTAGCTCAGTCGCTCTCTGTAAACGGTCAGAGGAGGGTGCGCTGAGCTCTACACCCAAATGCCCAGAACATGCCGTATACCTTGGAAATCCGTTCGAACAAGGTCACACATGAATGGCACGAAACACACAATGCACTTAACACTTCACAGAAAATCACTGTCACTGACACTGCTCAAAGTTGCGAAATTCTTCGAGGGATGACGCGGGGTTGACCCAAGGCGGGGATCCATCAGCCGGCTTTCCACAAACTTGCACTAATCACTCGTAATAATCCAGTAAAACTACGCACTGCGCCATGTTAGATGTTCTGGGTAACAAGTTCTATATACAGGAGAGAACACAAACACCTGTATAGTTTTGTAGGTTCGGTTTACTGGATAAGAGTATGTACACAGAGGTGGATAGCACTGCTCCCTAGCTAAGGTCCTGGTCAACTACCATAGACGACGTATGGCAAGTGATACATTAGCAGCTTCCATACGTCGCCAGGCACATTAATTAAGCGTGTGGGATATGGTATTAACATTGCCATTATCGCTGCTAGTTATAGGCTGAATAAATATAATGAGCACATACATATATACATACATAATACATAATCCAGCATACATACATATATACAATCTACAACACTAATTACAACACTCACTCCAAAACTCACTCCAACACTCACTTCTACACTCACTCCAACTCACTCCAACGCTCAGTCCAACACTCTTTCACTCACTCCAACACTCACTCCTACACTCACTACAACACTAATTACAACACTCACTCCAAAACTCACTCCAACACTCACTTCTACACTCACTCCAACTCACTCCAACGCTCAGTCCAACACTCACTCCTACACTCACTCCTACACTCACTCCAACTCACTCCAACGCTCAGTTCAACACTCTTTCACTCACTCCGCCACTCACTCCGACACTCATCCCAACACTCACTCCAACACTCATCCCAACACTCACTCCAACTCACTCCAACGCTCAGTCCTACACTCCTACACTAACTCCAACATTACCATGAGTTAGGAAAAAAAAGCCAAGGAAAAAAAAAAGCCGAGGGAAAAAAAAGCCGAGGAAAAAAAAGCCGAGGGAAAAAATAGCTACACACAGTTATTTCTTTCTCCCTTTCGACGGCCGTTCATGTTCACGTCACAAGGCCTCTGGGTCTCCTAGTGGAGTCGGTGTTGGAGAGTAGATGAAAAACTGATCCTCCAATCTGTTGCGAAATGAGTAAGGTTGAAAAGGGAAGGAAAGGAGAATGAAGAAACGCATAATCAGCCACGAAATGAATAACGAAGAATACCCAGAAGTATGGGTGAATAAAACGCCCATGATGAATAAAAACGCCCATGACGAGGGAAAATCCAAAGTAAGGATGAATAAAACGCCCATTAAGAAGAAAACCCATAGGTATGGATGAATAAAACGCCCATGACGAGGAAAACCCATAGGTAATAAAACGCCCATGATGAGGAAAACCCATAAGCAAGGGAAAAAACCCTCCCATTAAGAGGAAAACCCATAAGTAAGGATGAATAAAACGCCCATGACGTAAATAAACACACACACACACACACATTTTGCAAGAAAAACAAACACATTTATGATATGAAGGAAACTGGTAAAGCAGACATGTACAAAAAACTTAAATAAAATCACAAATAATAAACAAAAATTATTTCTATATTGTTGATCATGAATCAATACAATTAGAAGAGAAATCTGCTAAAAATACATGCATGATACATACATACATACATACATACATACATACATACATATTTCTTTTTTTGTTACTGGGATTAACCCACCCGGACACAGGTCACTGACCCAGATCACGGCCAAGGGGGTGAAAAAAAAAAAATTTAATAATAATAATAATAATAATAATAATAATAATAATAATAATAATAATAATAATAATAATAATAATAATAATAATAATAATAATAATGATAAGGATAAGGATAAGGATAATGATAATGATCATGATGATGATGATGATAATAATAATTAAAATAATAATAATAATAATAATAATCATAATCATAATAATAACAATAACAATAATAATAATAATAATTATAATAATGATAATACTAATACTAATAATAATAATAATAATAATAATAATAATAATAATAATAATAATTAATAAAACCAAATAAAAATTATAATAAAAAATAAAATAATAAATATAATAATAATAACCATAAATAATTAAAACAAAAATAAACCAAGAGTGGGAAACGATATGCAGTATATTGTGTTGTCACTAGTAAGAGATACAATTGAGACCCTGCAATTGTGTGTAAATGAGACAGAAAGTCAGATCAGCAACCTGGGACTTGGTCACAATTTTTGTGATGCTATATGGCAGCAGGGTCTACCATTAGACAACACATTATGCTTCCAATATCTTCCCAAGCGGTAGTACCTCCCTGTTTGGTAGCTGCCGACTACCTACCTACCTACATACATAAATACAGTACATACATACATAAATAAATACACGTTACCAAAGTTCATACAGAATATATGTTGCTTAATCCAGCTTAATCCAGCTGTTAAACTTGTACCAGTAAGTCAGAGTACAAAACCAGTAAACAACAACAACAACAACAACAGGTATCGTAGAGAAATGTTTAGAGAATAATACAATAATCCTTAGACTGAAGAGTTTTTTTTGGCGTCGTCCTTGTAATCATAAAATAACCACAAGGACTCAATGGTCTAAAAGCTTTAAGAAAACTAAACACATAAAAATTAATTAAACATCTACGTACAGAACCACGGGGAGTATGAATGTACAGACAGACAAACAACATCACAGCAATAAACAGGTCCCCTACATTAGCAATGGACGAATAAAATATCAACTCCCTTTATATAATTAACTATAGAGAATAAACATTATATCAATATATTGTACAATAATCGATAAAATGTATACGATATATACTCAATCAATGTTATTCTATATAAACATATATTTCGTAAAAATGTTTTTCCGACAGAATGTCATATATAGGCGCCCCCCCCCCCCTACCCTCCACCCCACACAGGACCTCGCGTGAATCACAGGAAACCATTCAGAAAACACTACTATATTACAGGGTCTTGGTACAAACGTGCACGGAGGATGAACATGAATTCCCGGTTCCATACGCTCTACTGCTTCACGCTCCTATAAAGTTGTGTCCTGCAAAGTGAAGGCAAACAGCTGAACTCAATACACAATCCGAACGTTGCAAGACGATTCCCCTGAAGGAATGATAAACATGGTGTAGTGTGAGGGAGGCAGCACGACCATACAGTGATAGCGAGTTATGTAGCTGGATACTGCGCTAGATGTCAACCATTACTTGATGAGATAAAAATCTGAATACATAAATGAGAGAGAGAGAGAGAGAGAGAGAGAGAGAGAGAGAGAAACACGTTCTTTGATTTCACAGCACGTTCCTTGACTCGCAATACGTCCCTTGACTCGGCATGTTCCTTGATTCAACATGTTCCTTGACTCACAAAACGTTCCGTGACTCAAAATGTTCCTTGACTCACAACATGTTCCTTGACTCCTAACACGTTCCTTGACTCTCAACACGTTCCTTGACTCTCAACACGTTGCTTGATTCACAACACGTTCCTCGACTCTCAACATGTTCCTTGACTCACAATACGTCCCTTGAGTCAACATTATCCTTGACTCACAACATGTCCCTTGACTCAACATGTTCCTTGACTCAACATGTCCCTTGACTCAACATGTTCCTTGACTCACAATACGTCCCTTGAGTGAACATTATCCTTGACTCACAACATGTGCCTTGACTCAACATATTCCTTGACTCACAATACGTCCCTTGAGTCAACATTATCCTTGACTCACAACATGTTCTGTGACTGAACATGTTTCACGACTCTCAACACGTTCCTTGACTCAGTGGTGAGGCAACATGATCACTACCACGGTTGCCTCACACTCTCCTCCCTCAAACCTTTACACCATCTCCCTCAACGACCCACAACACACTAGCCTCTTGGTTTTATATATTTATGTAAATATATACACATGAAACTATATATTTGTATGTATACTTCATATTTCCCTCACTCCATAAAAGTAAGTATGTTTGTGTATGAATTTATGTATATCTTTCATATTGCCACTTACCCATGCAGGCACATTAATGTCTATATATATTTATACGTGACAAATAATATGCCCGTTTATTCATTTATTCACGTATTTCACTATATTTAAGTAAACGTCTTCTTGATTACCCATACATTTACGTATATATATGTTCTATATATGTGTGTATATGTGGCATCAATATAGCTCAGAGAATAGTGTCATACAACAGGAGTAACAGTGCCAAACAACAGCAATAAATAATAGTGCCACACAACAGCAGTACCGGTGCCATATAGCAGCAGTAACAGTGCCAGACAACAGCAGTAACAGTGTCACACAACAGCAGTAACAGTGCCACACAACAGCAGTAACAGTGTCACACAACAGCAGTAACAGTGTCACACAACAGCAGTAACAGTGCCACACAACAGCAGTAACAGTGTCACACAACAGCAGTAACAGTGCCAGACAACAGCAGTAATAGTGTCACACAACAGCAGTAACAGTGCCAGACAACAGCAGTAACAGTGTCACACAACAGCAGTAACAGTGCCAGACAACAGCAGTAACAGTGCCACACAACAGCAGTAACAGTGTCACACAACAGCAGTAACAGTGCCACACAACAGCAGTAACAGTGCCACACAACAGCAGTAACAGTGCCACACAACAGCAGTAACAGTGTCACACAACAGCAATAACAGTGTCACACAACAGCAATAACAGTGTCACACAACAGCAGTAACAGTGTCACACAACAGCAGTAACAGTGTCACACAACAGCAATAACAGTGTCATACAACAGCAATAACAGTGTCACACAACAGCAGTAACAGCGCCATTATAAAGTATCTCACACGCGCCATCATATTACTTGAGCCTTAAATCAGTGTCCTATAAGTTGTGGCAGCGAAGACAAGTCAGCAGTTTATGGGATTAAGCATAATATATCACCTGGGCAACAAGACCCTGTACACGTTTAGTTCCCCCCACTTGTGTAGCCTCTATGATCA
>NW_024756467.1:0-12918 GCF_018991925.1 Homarus americanus | reverse complement strand
TCTCTCTCTCTTGTGTTACTCGTTATCTTTATCTTTTCTCTTCTCTTTCTTTCTTCTTTCATTCACTATATTCACAGTTATTCATTATCTCTCTTTATCTTGTTTTCTTATTTTCTTTTAATTTCTTTGTGTTTTCTTATGGAATATCTGAGGAGAGAGAGAGAGAGAGAGAGAGAGAGAGAGAGAGAGAGAGAGAGAGAGAGAGAGATCAACTACAAATACATTTCTTTTATTATTATTTACCTTACAACCTTCACTAACGTTATTTTGGGGGAATTATTCGTTATATCTCCTGATCTAGAGAATTATTTACCGTATATATACTTTTAAGAATTTATATCGTAGGTTTAAATATAATTACAGAATTAAAATGCCATTAATTTCTGTTTTTGTGAATGGCATTATTGAAACTTCTCCCTCATTGTGTCGTCATAAGTTATAGCTAGCTTCTCTGATTGGTTATTCCACCCTCATTGTGTCGTCATAAGTTATAGCTAGCTTCTCTGATTGGTTATTGGACCCTCATTGTGTTGTCATAAGTTATAGCTAGCTTCTCTGATTGGTTATTCCACCCTCATTGTGACATCATTATTTCTAGCTTCTCTGATTGGTTATTCCACCCTCATTGTGTCGTCATAAGTTCTAGCTTCTCTAATTGGTTGATGTGTTTGAATTAGCTTCTCTGATTGGTTGTTGTGTCTGAATCAGTTTTATCACGCGGAATATACTGATGATGGTGAAGAAGAGTGAAGAATAGATCCAATAGACTATTTCTCTATTGTTTCCTACCATCATTATTCTCCCTTGTCTCGTTATCACACCTCTACTGCCTCCTATTTATCATTGTGTCCTGTTTATCCGTCTTTCCCTTCAACTTTCTCTAAACAGCACTCCCATCTTCATCGAGTCAGTCATTCAGGTAACTACAACACCAGGTACTAAAAGGGACGCGCCTCTATTCACTCCAGACTTAAGGTTCATTTGACCTTTGGTTCTTGAATATTGCTTACGTCACTACTGCATACCTGAGTCTTGGTCCGAGAAAATTTTACCCTATTTTGATCTTTAATTCATCTTGATATAGAGGTTATTTAGGATTACTTCTCTTACCTCGGTTAAGGCCATTTTAAACCTACACTCAAAAGATCAAAATAACACTAAATTCGCCTTTAATTTCCCTTTGACATAGAGGTCATTGTCCTTTGTCTAGGACCATTTTCTACTCGATATCGTAGAAGGGTGGAACTATCACTAAACTCACCCTTAATTCATCTTGACATAGAGGCTATTAATGGAGGTTTCAGGTCACTCTAAGGTGCCTAGTTCCTCACATTTTTCTCCTCTTAAGTGTCTCTGTTGACAGTAATGGCGGTAATAGGTTTAAAGAACACTGTGCATCCTTGAATGACAGTGTAGCTAGACTGGCGTAGGTCACATGTAGTTACGGGGTGGATAGGGGGGAGTAGGGTGGGGTCGGGGGAGGGTAGGGTGAGGGTAGGAGGGTGGGGGGAGGGTAGGTGGAGAGCAGGTAGAGAGGGACAGACATAGGTGGAGGGGGGAGGGTAGGGGTGGAGGGGTAGGAGGGTGGGGGGAGGGCAGGGTGTGGGTGGATAGGTAGAGAGTATTGTGTGACATAGTGGGGGGGGATAAGGTAACATATGGGAGAGGTGTGTGTGTGTGTGTGTGTGTGTGTGTGTGTGTGTGTGTGTGTGTGTCTGTGTGTGTATGTTATTTTATGTTTGTGTGTGCACAGTATGTATGTTATAGTGTGTATGTGTGTATTAATCATGCAAAGGGCCTTTTCCTTCAATTGATTTTAAAACATCAATTAATCTCAAGTACCTTAAGGCAACTCACACTCTAATAACATAACCAATATCTATCACAGTATTTCAGTAAATCATTATTATATAAATATTTAGTAAGTTTCTATTTTTCATTTTATATTTTTAATTTTATTTCTGTATTCAATATATTTTATTTTTAGATATTATTTTTCATTATCACAAGTGGACAAAAATCACACAAATTTATTTTGTAATTCTTAATTTCATAAATTTTAACTAATACATTCGGTTATTTTTCACTATGATAAAATATTGTCAATAACATCTAAACGGAGGCCATTTTAGGTTCATATATCAATAAAATATATTAAAAAACATAGAATTATTATAAAATTTAATAAAACAAAATTAAAATGGTATTCAAATTATTTATTAACAATATATATGACAACGGGAAGAATTTTAAAGCGAAAGCATCTCTGTCGGCCATCTTGGATTTCTCACCCACTACACTAATAATTAACTCCAGGTTATATAAACGTGAAGGTGTTTATATAACTTCCTCTACCCTATTATAAATGTGTTTTTTGGGTGAATTATTGACCTGGATACTGTTTGGTGTTTGACTGTATACATGTTTGTTTGGATCCAATACTCATACTACAACTTGTATTTGACTGTATAAGTATGATTGTATGAATGTAGTGCTCTTATTAGTATCTGAATTAAGTGTTTGTCTGTCTAAATACATCCACTTGAGAACGATAGCTCTCTGTGACAATATAAACATTTGTCACACTAGAGTAATCGTGTCCGGTTGAATGTTAGTATCCAAAATGCTTTTTGTATCCGTCGTTTTAAAAGAGTAATTTATCTTCTACGGGATTCAGGTCAAGCCGCTGTTGTTGTAAAGTGTTTGAGTTGTAAAAAAGTGTAAATGTGTGTGTGTGTGGTTTTGTTTAGGTGTAAACCAGTATTTTGGGGGTTTACAGCTGTGGTTTGTAATGGTTTATAGCTGTGGTTTGAAATGGTTTACAGCTGTGGTTTGTAATGGTTTATAGCTGTGGTTTGAAATGGTTTACAGCTGTGGTTTGTAATGGTTTACAGCTGTGGTTTGTAATGGTTTATAGCTGTAGTTTGAAATGGTTTACAGCTGTGGTTTGTAATGGTTGGTTAAAGCAATATTCACCACATTAAACTCCCCACAGTAAACTCTACCACACCACACTCCCCTCCCTCCCCACAACTCAGTTAAACTTCAACAAACAAAGGCTGTACATTGAGGCAGAAGAACCAAGGAAATAAACTTTGGTAATTTATTGTCATCATTAAAGAAATCTGAACTTTTTTATGTTAATGCAGGAGGAAGCACAAGGGACTGTAGGTGTTTGTGCTTGTGGTGATGTGAGTACTGTTTGTGGTAATTTGAGTACTGTTTGGGGCGACTTGAGTACTTTTTGTGGTCTTGAGTACTGTTTGTGACGATTTTGAGTACTAATTGTTTGTAGTAAGACAGAGTTGTAAATTACTACCAGACACAAGGTATAGCCAGGTGAGAGAGAGAGAGGGAGAGAGAGAGAGAGAGAGAGAGAGAGAGAGAGAGAGAGAGAGAGAGAGAGAGAGAGAGAGAGAGAGAGAGAGAGGCGTGAATATTTATTTTTGCCCATACAATCTCTCTCTCTCTCTCTCTCTCTCTCTCTCTCTCTCTCTCTCTCTCTACTCCCTTTATGTCAGCTTAACTAGATCCCTGTGTTGTGGGTCGACAATAATTTTAAGCTGGCTGGATATTCTTTCCCTCCTCCAGGACAAACAACAAAGTAGAAAAGCTTTATTGAGTTAAGATACAGTATGTTTGTGTAAGCTTAAACAAGATAGAGCGAAATATATGTACTGAGGACAAATATTTTACGTAAACCTGAAATAAACAAGAAGAAATTATATACAAGTGGAAGATTTTCTTACATATGAATGATATTAGAGTAATGAGGTATTTTTTTTCTATTGTTAAAACTGAATGAAATTGTTGAGACTTAAGAAATTATTTGGGAATGTGAATCTAGACACGTATGGTATGATGAAATTTAAAATCCAGTGAGAAATTCTTAGCTCGTGAAGAAATTTGGAAAATCTATCGAAGGAAATATTGTTAATGAAGCAAGTAAAAAAAAATAAATAAAAAAATCCATTGGGAAAGTCCTCACATAATGAAGACAAAATAAAACTCAAAACGAAGAAAGAAAATCCCTTCACAATTCGAACCAAATACAGCACCTAAATCCCCTAAATCCACAAAACCCCATAAAACCCCCATAAATCCCCCCAAATCCCACAACACATCAACATCCCCAGTTAACCCCAAATCACCAACTACACTATCCATCACAATCTTCCTCGTAATCATCTTAAACCGTAAAAAAAGCAAATGATAGAAGATCTTACTTAATACTTTAAACTAAAACATTACCAAATTTACTCGTGGTAACTGGGTAATGTAGGAAATTACTTAGGGATTAGCCGAGGGATGGTTGAGAGAAGGAGGTGGTAGTGGTAGTATTTGGTTGAGGTGGTGGTAGTCTTTGGGAGAGGGAAGGTGGTGGTGGTGGTAGTAGTGGTAGTAATCCCGTGGTCTTATTCCTCAAGTCTTTAACTGGATACATAATTAGGTACTAAGACTGTCCTTGGACGTCACATACACACACACACACAAACACACGTACAGAGAGAGAGAGAGAGAGAGAGATGCATCACCCATCCCGGGACCCAGGCTATAAAACTCTACGGTCCCAGGCTGCCACGTTTCACTTACTCTGCCTGCCCGCCCTCCACTCACATATACCCAACACCTATTGGTAAAGTAATGACCAAGGAACACTCTACAATATACTTTTATTCTCCACATATAAAGCTAATTATTACTCTTAACTAATTATAGGAATTAATGATCGTATTTAAAATATTTTAGGCTTTTTAACATGGTCTCTGATGTCGGTGTAATTCTTCAACATGGGAACTTGTTATGTTTACACTAAGAGAAGCGTATGTTTGTATGTCCTTAATTTGTGTTTATGTTTCAGTTTTAATTAACAATATAATTTTAAAATGATGATTGCTTGATAATTAATAAGAATATATGAGTTAATTATTGTTGATTAGGATAGAGTTAAATGAGGAGTTAAATTAAATAGTAAAAATAAAAGAATTATGTACTGTATATAATAATGTGTAAGTTTATAGAAATAAGTTAGACATAATAAGAGCTCAATTATACCTTAAAATGAAGTCTTCTGTCGTTCAAGTACTAAAACAGTACTTGATTGATATAAATATTTAAGAAAAAGACTTGGCTACCCGGAGTTAATTATCGCTTGTTAATGTCATCACAGGGTAGTTACGTCTGATTCATGTCTTGCTTATGAGAGACATTATTCATTTAAAGAGAGCGAGATACTGACTAGAATCTTATCTCTCTTTTATAACCACTTGAGAGATAGTTTCATTCTCTTTGTCAATATTATCTCCAAGAATTGTACGTTTATTTTACCATTAACTAGGAATAATGACAACGATTCCTTTTGTTTTTTTTTCTATTCGATATTAACCCCATTAACCATTCATAAAGGTAACACAGGTAGATATATATTCTCACCTGTCTAATTAAGGTGTAGCTTGTGTTCATTGACCTCTTAGAATCCACCTTTGTGTCGTTATTAAGAGAATCAGTTATATACTTTCTCACATCTTCAGGTAGAAATGCAAATTAGGGCATTAACCAGTTAGGACATTATTTATTTACCATAATCAACAGATAGGAGTCGATCTCATTAACTCTCATTAACTTACCTGTGTGGATGTTGGTCTTAATTAACCTTGACCTAATTATAATGAGGTGAATAATGGATTCTTGAGGTCAGGTCATCTTGGTACTGAGTACATGAGAGGGATAAAGTATATGTATGTATGTATGTATGTATGTATGTATGTATAAGGACACACACAATAAAAACAATAGACTCGAATTTCCTACTTTTATTATTGATCATTTTTAACAACATTTATTGCTTCTCTGGTCACCTGTTATCACTAAGATCAAAGCTTGTATGATACACGTTAATAACCCGCTGTATACAAGACCAAAACAGGCGGGGAGGAGATATATTCCACAAAACGTAAACAGATTAAAAATTTGTTCTAAAATAAAGCTTACAGTGTGATAGGATACGGTATTGGTGTGTTATTTAGTGTTAATTATGAAGAAATAAATATTTAATTTTATTTACATCGTTTATTAAGAGATTATAACTGAAGGAAAAATAATTATTCGAAGGTTTCTAAAAAAAAGGGGATTATTTTTTTTAAAGAATAAATTTACATTGAGGAAATTTTTATATTCTAAAGTATATATTTATATATATAGGATTAGATGTGTGTTTTGATTTTCATTTTTTGTTTCTTTTTGTTTTTCTTTTGGATCTTCATTTTGTTTTTCTTCTTGTTTTTCATCATCATCATCATCATCATCATCATCACCATCATCATCATCATCATCACCATAATCATTATCATCATCATCACCAACATCATCATCATCATCATCATCATCATCATCATCATCACTATCATCATCATCATCATCATCACTCATCATCATCATCACCATCATCATCATCATCATCATCATCATCACCATCATCCTTAATCATCATCATCATCATCATCATCATCATCATCATCATCATCATCACTATCATCATCATCATCATCATCCTGCATCATCATCATCATCATCACCATCATCATCATCATTACTATCATCATCATCACCATCATCATTACCATCATCATCATCATCATCACCATCATCATCATCATCGTCACCATCATCATCATCATCATCACCATCATCATCATCATCACCATCATCATCATCATCACCATCATCACCATCATCATCATCATCATCATCATCATCATCATCATCATCATCATCATCATCATCATCATCAACATCATCATCATCGTCATCATCACCTATCATCATCATCATCATCATCACCATCATCATCATCATCATCATCATCATCATCATCACAATCATCATCATCATCACCATCATCATTATCACCATCATCATCATCATATCCATCATCATCATCATCACCATCATCACCATCATCACCATCATCACCATCATCTTCACAATCATCATCATCATCACCATCATCATCATAATCATCAATCATCACCATCATCATCACAATCATCATCACCATCATCATCATCAATCATCATCATCATATCCATCATCATCATCATCACCATCATCATCAATCATCAATCATCATCATCATCATCGTCATCATCACCATCATCATCATAATCATCAATCATCATCATCATCACCATCACTCATCACCATCATCATCATCACTATCATCATCATCATCACCATCATCATCATCACCATCATCACCATCATCATCATCATCATCATCATCATCACCATCATCATCATCATCACATCATCATCATCATTCATCATCATCATCATCATCATCATCATCATCATCATCATCATCATCAATCTCATCACCACATCATCATCATCACTATCACTATCACCATCATCATAATCATCATCATCATCATCATCACCACCATAATCATTATCATCATCACTATCACCATCATCATCATCATCATCATCATCATCATCATCATCATCACCATCATCATAATCATCATCATATATCACACACCTGTATATTTTTATTTATTTTATTTATTTGATCTTTTCGTTCACTCATCACACAGTGTTACAAAGACGGCAGCTTATAGTTTAGTTTACCCTTCGAGTTTAATTACAGTATCGCGAGGGGGGGACAGTGACTCGGAATTCCCTCCCCCTCCTCCTACTTCCCTCTCCTTCCTTCCTTCCTCCTCTCTTCGTCTCTCCCTCTTCCTTCCCTCACTTCTACTTTCTTCCCTCCTCTCTTCCCCCCCCCCCCTTGTATGTGTGGAGGTGCTCGGGAGGGAGAGAGAGAGGGGGGAGGAGGAGGGGGGAGGTAGTGCTAGCTGGTTGGGTCTTTCATCCTAGCAGTCAGAGAGCCACAGTCACAAAAAGGCTGATAATTACCGTTTCCAGCTGTCTCGCCTGAACAATATCTCGACAACAACAAATACCAATTTCATGTAAAGAAGAGATGATGACGGGAAAGACGATTTATTTGCACGCTACGCAGGTCATGGGTTTTGGGCCTTTTCTGTCTTTCTTTCTTTTCTTTCTCTAATTGTCTCTCTCACTTTCGCTAGCTCTCTCTCTCTCTTTTACGCTTTGTTTCATTTATCAACTTTTATTAACATATTTTTATCGGGTTAAATCTGTTTATTTTTGTGGCCGATTATCGCTATTAAATTTACGTTGTTTGTGTGAGATTAAATCGGCTTATGCGATACAGATTTTATCGTTACAAAAGGTAATAGGAATTAATTAGGTCAAGGTTGGGTTGGGTTGGGTTAGCTTAGGTTAGGTTAGGTTATTGCTGTTATTATAGTGATTTAATCATGTTTTTTTTCATGTGATGAATCCGTGGTTAGGCTAGCAAATGGTAGTTAGAGATTAATTAACAACTCAAACCTAACAAGCAATCGAGAGAGTAGTAGTAGTAGTAGTTTGTTCGCAATTGGTAGTTAGAAATTCAAGAATAACAAGCAGTTGAGAGAATCCGTAGTTAGTTAGCAAATGTTAGTTAGAGATTCATTAACAACTCAAACCTAACAAGCAATTGAGAGAGTGAGTGTACCAACATTGCCTGACAGAAGACGTTGTAGGAGTGATGATAGTAATAATCACTTGTCAGCAGCACTGGTTTGACACATAATTGGCCATTAGTAATTACATGCTGGAGAATTTTAATTATGGTTTACCTTCACGCAGGTAGTAATTACGAGGTGTGTATGTCGCTACCTGGTGGGCTAATTAATGGATAGTAAGGCTGGAAGGTCATTACTTAGCACCTGCGGGGGGGGGGTAAGGTTAGGTTAGGTTACGTTTCGTTACGTTACGTTTCGTTACGTTACGTTAAGCTAGGTTGGTTAAGGTTAGGTTACGTTAGGGTAGATTAGATTAGATGATGATGATGGTAGTGATGATGTAGTGATGATAGTGATGGTGATTATGATGGTAGTGATGGTGATAATGATGATAGTGATGGTGATTATGATGGTAGTGATGGTGATAATGATAATAGTGATGGTGATTATGATGATAGTGATGGTGATAATGGTAGTGATGGTGACACTCCCAGGAACATTTCACCATCTACGGGCTGGAGAGGACCATCTACCATATGTTCAACACGCGATATCATTTGGGTTCCTCTTGACGCTAAATACACACCCGTCCACGGAGAGAATGGAGGAGGGAGAGAGGGAAGTTAGAGGGGGGGGGTAGATGGAGGGGAGGAGGGAGAAAAGGTAGGTGAGGGGTGAAGGGTTGGAGGGACGGAGGGAGGGAGGGAGGGAGGGAGGGAGGGAGGGAGGGTAGGCTGGGCTGGTGGGAGGGGAAAAAAGGTAGCAGCGGGTAGGGGTGGAGGGTAAGATGGAAGGGGGAGGGGGGGGTAGGATGGAGAGGGAGGAGGAGGAGGGTCACAATTTTCTGGTGTTAATGAAGGAGTGAGGGAGGAGAGGAATGGAGGGGGTTAGGTTAGGTTGGATTAGGTTAAGCTAGGTTAGGTTAGGTTAGGTTGATAAGCAAGTTGATTTGGCATAGACACTTGTACTACCTGATTGGTAATTTGACTTCAGTGTGACAGTGTCGAGGGAGGCAGTGACAGTAAGCAGCAGGACAGTAAGCCGAGGGAGGCAGTGACAGTGTTGAGTGTGGCAGTGACAGTGTTGCAGTGACAGTGTCGAGTGAGGCAGTGACAGTGTTGAGTGTGGCAGCGACAGTGTTGAGTGTGGCAGTGACAGTGTTGAGTGTGGCAGTGAAAGTGTCGAGTATGGTAGCATAGTGTTGCAGTGACAGTACTATAGAGGCAGTGACAGTGTTGAGTGTGACAGTGTCGAGTGAGGCAGTGACAGTGTTGAGTGTGACAGTGTCGAGTGAGGCAGTAACAGTGTTGAGTGAGGCAGTGACAGTGTTGAGTGTGACAGTGACGAGTGAGGCAGTGACAGTGTAGGGATAACTCTGAAACACACACACACACACACCAACCCACACCCACCCCACCTACACCCACACCCACCCACACCCACCCACACACAGACAAGAAACTGATATATTATTAAAGCTGAGGACACGGTGGGTAATAACGGGACACCAAACCATTAGAATCATTGGGTCATTCTCAAGCCCACAATTTAACAGTTCAGAAATAAGACACGTGGTGATTTGTGGAGGGGCGTGGTGAATTGTTGGTGGTGACTTGGTGGGCGTGGTGAATTGTTGGTGGTGACTTGGTGGGCGTGGTGAATTGTTGGTGGTGACTTGGTTGGTTGGTAGACTTGGTGGGCGTGGTGAATTGTTGGTGGTGACTTGGTGGGCGTGGTGAATTGTTGGTGGTGACTTGGTGGGCGTGGTGACTCGGTGATGGGCATGATGACTTGGTGGTGGGCGTGGTGTTTGTAGAGGGTGTGGTGAATTGTAGGTGAGCGTGGTGATTTGTGGCGATTTATGGTGACTCGGGGGCGTGGTTATTTGTGGTGGGCGTGGTGACATGTGGTAGACGTGGTGATTTGTGGTGGTGACTGGTGGGCGTGGCGACCTGTGGTTAGGCTAAGTTATGTTAAGTTTGGTTAGGTTAAGTTACTGTTGGTTAGGATAGCTTAGGTTAGGTTAGCTTAGGTAATGATATCTTAGGTGATCCGAAAAGACTAATAAGTGAGAAACAACAGGTAGATACACTCAGGTATACATTACGAATTACACAAAGGTAATCCTTAATTAATTACATTTCAACGGCAAATCAGTAAAGAAGTTTCCTTATTTTAGTTATTTTATTATTCACTTAACAGAAAAAAAATCATCTTTCTTTCAGTAACGACAAAAGATTCCGTTCAGTAGAAGTAGAAAACAGGGAGATGGTTTTAGAGGAAGAATTTATGACGTTTAATGAGGATTATTACGTCGAAATCAATCCCCGACGAGATTAACTATTCCTCGTCATTTATTTCCCCCCCACCATAAACGCTTGATCTCAACACTAAGAGCCTCGTTAAACGTTACTTTCCCGCCCTCGTTATAAACACACCTCACCCCGACTACATTATTCTCGACGATGACACGCTCAGGTAATCTAAAGGAGTATATTTTCACGAGTAAGGGACGTGGAGACACTGAAGGCTGGCAGACACAACTACCCCGTGTGACGACGACAGACGAGGAGGTGAACCCGTGTTTGTTGACGATAGCGGGGTCGAGATGGTGCACTACTGCGGGCGTACAAAAAAAAAAAAACCACAAAAGCGCAAAAACGTCGGATAGGCATTCTTTTGTTTTAAATTAACTTGTTATTCGTCACAAAAACTCGACCAGTGCGTTTGCAAAGTTTACTGGTGGTTTGGTTGATGTATGTGGTAACGGGGAGGAGTTACGGCGAGGCGTCATCTAACAAAGAACTTATTATGGCGGCCGTGATGTTAGAGTCTCAAGTCATACTTCATGTGAGTTAAACCTCCACCTTGAAACTCACTCCTCTTATTTGCTATAATTATATCGAGTATTCGGTATTTACGATGGCTGTAGTTGTTCAAGTTGTGTGTGTATAATTAGAGGTAATTTGCAGTAGTGTATACAGCTGGGAGGTCTAGAGACATCAAATTCTACATCGTTATCTATGTCATCTGGGTGATGTGTTTGTCCTAATATATCCCGGAGTGGTGGTCGTAATGTCACTTGTTGCTTCTGGGTAAATACTTCCAGATTATCCACAGCGTTCATCTCAACCCACCGACAAGTCTTACAGCTGGGTACAAGAGATGGGGAGAGGGATGGTGGTCTTGTTTCACTTCCACACCTTTGAAGGGGAGTCACTTGAAGAAGACATACACTCATCAGGACTGTATAAACTGTCAGTAAATGAAAAATAACACCGCCATGATTTCCATTTTATAAGCTGGCAAGTGTTCTGCTCTGGCGGGTATTGAGGGGGAGGAGTTGTATAAAAGTTTTTGTTTTGGGTGTTGTGATGAGGAACCCGACCACGTACCCTCATACATCCTTGTTTATGCCGATCTGTTGCTGTTTATTGTCCTGGATTACTGGCCTGGACAAGGAACACGAGAACAAAGATAATAACACGAGAACAAGTTTAAATGTTATTAAAGTTCAATCAACCTTTGAACTTGAACATAACCACCAAGAGAGACCCTGAGGAAGCAATGTAACCCCCCCCCCCAAAAAGAAAGAATTATTATCAAAATCTGTTTATTTACACAACCTAAGCATTTTCTGGCTCATAAGAGGACCAATGTAAATGTAAGTAGATGCCAGCTACTACTAAATTACTTAAATCATTGTGTGAAAACGTGTTCCCATCTCGCCAGCATTGAAATCATATGTTTATTACAATAGCACTACTAAGTATAACCTTCTTGTAGACAATTGATACCTGAGTTATCCCTTTATCTATCTCTCTCTCTCTCTCACACACACACACACACACACATCTGATATATTCACTCTTACTTGCATCTACGGAAATACCTGCCATTATGTTATCAGGTACAATTATCGTTACTACTAAAGCTACTACTACTACTGCTACTTTTGTTACTGTTGCTGTTAATGGTATTGGAATTTGTACTGTTACTGTACTACTTCTACCGCTGATATTGTTTATTTCAGCTGTTTTATTTTATTTTATCAGGTCTTTGGTATATTTAATGTTATCGCTGAGGATCTATTTGTTGACAGTCGCCCTTCTTTTGTTTAGTCGTGATTACCCATACTGGCAAGGCGAGGTCAGGTGCCATTCTCCACCTCCCAGGATGGGCGAGGATGGGGGGGTTTCCACGCCCTTCCCAGTGGGTGGGTCCTGATACCTTCCGTCGGCGCCTGACGGATGGTGCCATTCTCCACCTCCCAGGATGGGCGAGGATGGGGGATGGGGGCAGGATTTTTATTTTTTATTTA
>NW_024756466.1:0-9167 GCF_018991925.1 Homarus americanus | reverse complement strand
GTGTGAGGGCCGGGCACCCCTTCACATGACCCGGGTTGTGAGGACCGGGCACCCCATCAGCACCATGACCCGGGGTGTGAGGACCGTGCAGCCCTTCAGTATCATGACCCGGGGTGTGAGGGCTAGGCACCCCTTTTGTGCCATGATCCGGAGTGTGACAGCTGGGGACCCCTTCAGTGACATGACACGGGGTATGAGGGCCGGGAACCCTTTCAGTGACATGACCCTGGGTGTGAGGGCCGGGCACCCCTCCAGCACCATGACCCGGGGTTTGAAGGCCGGGAACCCCATCAGCACCATGACCTGGGGTGTGCGGGCCGGGAACCGCTTCAACCCCATGAACCGGGGTGTGAGGGCCGGGCACCCCTTTAGTGACATGACCAGGGGTGTGAGGGCCGGGCACCCCTCCGACACCATGACCCGGGGTTTGAGGGCCGGGCACCCTTTCAGTGCCATAAATCGGGGTGTGAAAGCCGGGCACCCCTTCAGCACCATGACCCGGGGTGTGAGGAACAGGCACCCCTTCAGTGCCATGTACCGGGGTGTGAGGGCCGGGAACCCCTTCAGTGACATGACCTGGGGTGTGAGGGCCGTTCACCCCTTCAGTTCCATGACCCGGGGTGTGAGGGCCGAGCACCCCTTCAGTGTCATGAACTGGGGTGTGAGGGCCGGGCACCCTTTCAGTGCCATGAAACGGGGTGTGAGGGCCGGGCACCCGTACAGTGCTGCGAACCGGGGTGTGAGGGCCGGGCACCCCTTCAGTGAAATGAAATGGGGTGTGAGGGCCGGGCACCCCTTCAGCACCATGACCCAGAGTGTTAGGACCGGGCTCGATTTCAGTGCCAAGAATCGGGGTGTGAGAGCCGGGCACCCCATCAGCACCATGACCTGGGGTGTGATGGTTGGGGAACCGCTTCAACCCCATGACCCGGGGTGAGGGCTGGGCACCCCTTCAGCCACCATGACCTGGGTGTGAGGCCGGGCACCCCTTTCAGTGCCATGAATCGGGGTGTGAAAGCCGGCACCCATTCAGTTATTCATGACCCGGTGTGAGGGCCAGGCACCCCTTCAGTGCCATGTCCCGGAGTGTGAAGGCTGCCGTGGGCACCTCTATGACATGACCTGGGGTGAGGGCCGGGCACCCTTCAGTGACATGACACGGGGTGTGAGGGCCGGGCACCCTTCCATATGACACGGGGTGTGAGGGCCGGGCACCTTTTCAGTGCCATGACCCAGAGTGTTAGGGCCTGGCTCGATTTCAGTGCCAAGAATCGGGGTATGAGGGTCGGGCACCCCTCCAGTGACATGACCTGGGGTGTGAGGGCCGGGCACCCCTCCAGCACCATGACCCGGGGTGTGAGGGCGGGGAACCGCTTCAACCCCATGACCCGTGGTGTGAGGGCCGGGAACCGCTTCAACCCCATGACCCGTGGTGTGAGGGCCGGGCACCCCTTTAGGTCCATGACCCGGGGTGTGAGGGCCGTGCACCCCTTCAGTGCTATGACCCGGGGTGTGAGGGTCAGGCACCCCTTCAGTGAAATGAATCGGAGTGTGAGGGCCGGGCACCCCTTCAGTGACATGACCCGGGGTGTGAGGGTCAGGCACCCCTTCAGTGCCATGACCCGGGGTGTGAGGGCCGGGAACCCCTTCAGTAACATGACCTGGGGTGTGAGGGCCGGGCACCCCTTCAGCACCATGACCCAGAGTGTTAGGGCCTGGCTCGATTTCAGTGCCAAGAATCGGGGTGTGAGGGTCGGGCACCCCTCCAGTGACATGACCTGGGGTGTGAGGGCCGGGCACCCCTTCAGTGACATGACCCGGGGTGTGAGGGCCGGGCACCCCTTCAGCACCATTACCCGAAGTGTGAGGGCCGGGAACCGCTTCAACCCCATGACCCGTGGTGTGAGGGCCGGGCACCCCTTTAGGTCCATGACCCGGGGTGTGAGGGCCGTGCACCCCTTCAGTGCTATGACCCGGGGTGTGAGGGCCGGGCATCCCTTCAGTGTCATGAACCGGGGTGTGAGGGCCGGGCACCCTTTCAGTGCCATGAAACGGGGTGTGAGGGCCGGGCACCCCTACAGTGCTGCGAACCGGGGTGTGACCCGGGCACCCCTTCAGCACCATGACCCGGGGTGTGAGAGCCGGGCTCGATTTCAGTGCCATGAATCGGGGTGTGAGGGCCGGGCACCCCTCCAGCACCATGACCCGGGGTATGAAGGCCGGGCACCCCTTCAGTGCTATGACCCGGGGTGTGAGGACCGTGCACTCTTTCAGTGACATGACCCGGGGTGTGAAGGGCGGGCACCCCTTCAATGACATGACCCGGGGTGTGTGGGCCGGACACCCTTTCAGTGCCATGACCCGGGGTGTGCGGCCCGATTACTCCTTCGGTGCCATGACCCGGGGTGTGAGGGCCGGGCACTCCTTCAGCCCCATGACCCGAGGTGTGATGGCAGGGCCACCCGTTTAGGTCTATAACCAGCTGTGTGAGGGCCGGTCACACCTTCAGTGCCATGGCCAGGGGTGTGACGGCCGGGCACCGCTTCAGTGCCATGACCCGGCGTATGAGGGCCGGGCACCCCTTTACTGCCATGAGCCGGGGTGTGAGGGCCGGGCATCCCTTTAGTGCTATGAAACGGGGTGTGAGGGCTGGGCACCCCTACAGAGCTATGAACCGTGGTGTGAGAGCCGGGCACCCCGTCACATGACATGGGGTGTGAGGGCCGGAAACCCTTTCAGTGCTATGACTCGGGGTGTGAGGCCCGGACACCCTTTCAGTGACATGACCCGGGGTGTGAGGGCCGGGCACCCCTTCAATGACATGACCCTGGGTGTGTGGGCTGGGCACCCTTTCAGTGCCATGACCCGGGGTGTGAGGGCCGGCCACTCCTTCAGCCCCATGACCCGGGATGTGAGGGCCGGGCACTCGTTTAGGTCTATGACCAGGGGTGTGAGGGCCGGGCATACCTTCAGTGACATGACCGGGGGCGTCAGGGCCGGGCACCCTTTCAGTGCCATGAACCGGGATGTGAGGGCCGGCCACTCCTTCAGTGCCATGACCCGGGGTGTGAGGGCTGGCACCCCTTCAGCCCCATGACCCGGGATGTGAGGGCCGGGCACTCGTTTAGGTCTATGACCATGGGTGTGAGGGCCGGGCATACCTTCAGTGACATGACCGGGGGCGTCAGGGCCGGGCACCCTTTCAGTGCCATGACCCGGGGTGTGAGGGCTGGCCATCCCTTCAGTGACATGACCCGGGGCGTCAGTTACGGGCACCCCTTCAGTGTCTTGACCCTGGGTTTCAGGGTCGGACACCCCTCCAGCACCATGGCCCGGGGCTTGACGGCCGGGACCGTTTCACTGCCATGACCCGGGGTGTGAGGGCCGGGCACCCCTTTAGTGCTAAGTGAGCTGGGATGAGGGCAAGGCACTTTAGGCCCAGTGACCTGGGTAAAACAGGGGGGCTGAGCACCCCTTCAGTGCCATGACCCAGGGTGTTAGGGCCGGGCACACCTTCACTGTCATTAACCGGAGTGTGAGGGCCGGGCACCCCTACAGTGCTGCGAACCGGGGTGTGAGGGCCGGGCACCCCTTCAGCACCATGACCCAGAGTGTTAGGGCTGGGCTCGATTTCAGTGCCAAGAATCTGGGTGTGAGGGCCGGGCACCCCATCAGCACCATGACCCGGGGTGTGATGGCCGGGAACCGCTTCAACCCCATGACCCGGGGTGTGAGGGCTGGGCACCCCTCAGCCACCATGACCCGGGGTGTGAGGGCCGGGCACCCTTTCAGTGCCATGAATCGGGGTGTTAAAGCCGGGCACCCATTCAGCACCATGACCCGGGGTGTGAGGGACGGGCATCCCTTTAGTGACATAACCCGGGGTGTGAGGGCCAGGCATCCTTTCAGTGCCATGAATCGGGGTGTGAAAGCTGGGCACCCATTCAGCACCATGACCCGGGGTGTGAGGGCCAGGCACCCCTTTAGTGCCATGACCTGGGGTGTGAGGGCCGGGCACCCCTTCAGTGACATGAGCTGGGGTGTGAGGGCCGGGCACCCCTTCACTGACATGAACCGGGGTGTGAGGGCCGGGCACCCCTCCAGCACCATGACCCGCAGAGGCTGGCACTCTTCAGTGCTATGACCCAAGTAGGGCTGGCACCTTCAGTGTCATGAACTGGAGGTGAGGCCAGGCACCCTTTTCAGTGCCACTGCAGGGCGGGCACTCTACAGGTGTTGCAAAATCGGGGGGTGTGAGGCTGGCACCTATTCTACGACCCTGGTGGAGTCAGCAATTCTTCAGTGAAATGAATTGGGGTATGAGGGCCAGGCACCCCTTCAGTGCTATGACCCGGGGTGTGAGGGACGGGCACCCTTTCAGTGACATGATCCAGCTTGTGAGGGCCGGGCACCCCTTCAATGACATGACCCTGGGTGTGTGGGCTGGGCACCCTTTCAGTGCCATGAACCGGGGTGTGAGGGCTGGGCACCCCTTCAGCCCCATGACCCGGGATGTGAGGGCCGGGCACTAGTTTAGGTCTATGACCAGGGGTGTGAGGGCCGAGCATACCTTCAGTGCCATGGCCAGGGGTGTGACGGCCGGGCACCGATTCAGTGCCATGACCCGGGGTGTGAGGGCCGGGCACCCCTTTAGTGCAATGAAACGGGGTGTGTGGGCAGGGCACCTCTACAGAGCTATGAACCCAGAGGCTGGCACCTTTAGTGAGCTGGTAGAGACGTAAAACCTTTAGGTGCGCAAACGGGGTGTGAGGGCCGGGCAACCCAACAGAGCTATGAATCGGGGTGTGAGGGCCGGACACCACTTCACATGACACGGGGTGTGAGGGCCGGGCACCCTTCCATATGACCCGGGGTTTGAGGGCCGGGCACCCCTTCAGTGCCATGAATCGGGGTGTGAGCGCCGGGCACCCCTTCAGCAATATGACCCGGGGTGTGAGGGCCGGGCACGATTTCAGTGCCATGAATCGGGGTGTGAGGGCTGGGCACCCCTCCAGCACCATAACTCGGGGTATGAGGGCCGGGCACCCCTTCAGTGCTATGACCCGGGGTGTGACGGCCGGGCACCCTTTCAGTGACATGACCCTGGGTGTGAAGGGCGGGTACCCCTTCAATGACATGACCCAGGGTGTGTGGGCCGGACACCCTTTCAGTGCCATGACCCGGGGCGAGAGGGCCGATCACTCCTTCAGTGCCATGACCCGGGGTGTGAGAGCCGGGCACCCCTTCAGCCCCATGACCCGAGGTGTGAGGGCCTGCCACCTGTTTAGGTCTATAACCAGGTGTGTGAGGGCCGGGCACACCTTCAGTGCCATGGCCAGGGGTGTGACGGCCGGGCACCGCTTCAGTGCTATGACGCAGGGTGTGAGGGCCGGGCACCCCTTTAGTGCCATGAGCCGGGGTGTGAGGGCCTGGCACCCATTTAGTGCCATGAAACGGGATGTGAGGGCCAGGCACACCTACAGAGATATGAACCGGGATGTGAGGGCCAAGCACCCCTTCACATGACACGGGATGTGAGGGCCGAGCACCTTTCCAGTGCCATGACCCGGGGTGTGAGGGCCGGGCTCGAATTCAGTGCCATGAATTGGGGTGTGAGGGTCGGGCACCCCTCCAGCACCATGACCCGGGGTATGAGGTCCGGGCTCCCTTTCAGTGATATGACCCGGGGTGTGAGGGCCGGGCAGCCTTTCAGTGACATGATCCAGGGTGTGAGGGCCGGGCACCCTTCAAATGGAGGCGACCTGGGTGTGGGTGTGGGGCTGGGAACCCCTCTCAGCTATGAACTGGGGTGTGAGGGCCGGGCTCGATTTCAGTGCCATGAATCTGGGTGTGAGGGCTTCGCACCCCTCCAGCACCATAACCCGGGGTATGAGGGCCGGGCACCCCTTAGGTGCTATGAACCTGGGTGTGAGGGCCGGGCACCCTTTCAGTGACATGATCCAGGGTGTGAGGGCCGGGCACCCCTTCAATGACACGACCCGGGGTGTGTGGGTTTGGGCACCCTTTCAGTGCCATGAACCGGGGTGTAAGGGCCGGTCACTCCTTCAGTGCCATGACCCGGGGTGTGAGGGCTGGGCACCCCTTCAGCCCCATGACCCGGGATGTGAGGGCCGGGCACTCGTTTAGGTCTATGACCAGGGGTGTGAGGGCCGGGCATGCCTTCAGTGCCATGGCCAGGGGTGTGACGGCCGGGCACCTATTCAGTGCCATGACCCGGGGTGTGAGGGCCGGGCACCCCTTTAGTGCAATGAAACGGGGTGTGAGGGCAGGGCACCCCTACAGAGCTATGAACCGCGGTGTGAGGGCCGGGCACCCCTTCACATGACACGGGTGTGAGGGTCAGGCACCTTTTCAGTGCCATGAACCGGGGTGTGAGGGCCGGGCACCCTTTCAGTGCCATGAATCGGGGTGTGATGACCGGGCACCCCTTCAAGACCTGTGTGAGGATCAAACCAACCCCATGACCTGGGGTAGGAGGGAAGCCGCACCCCTCAGGTCCATTCCCCGGGGTGATGGTTGCACCCCAGTGACATGACCCGGGGGTGAGGCTGGCACCCTTTAGTGACATAATCTTGGGTGTGAGGCTAAAAATTTTCCAGCACCATGAACCGGAGTGTGAGGGCCGGGCACCCCTTCAGTGTCATGAACCGGGGTGTGACGGATGGGCACCCCTTCAGTGCCATGAACTGGGGTGTGAAGGCCGGGCACCCTTTCAGTGCCATGAATCGGGGTGTGAGGGCCGGGCACCCCTTCAGCACCATGACCCGGGGTGTGAGGGCCAACCACCCCTTCAGTGCTATGAATCTGGGTGTGAGGGCCGGGCACCCCTTCAGCACCATGACCCGGGGTGTGAGGGCCGGGCTCGATTTCAGTGCCAGGAATCGGGGTGTGAGGGCCGGGCACCCTTTCAGTGCCATGAAACGGGGTGTGAAGGCCGGGCACCGCTACAGTGCTGTGAACTGGGGTGTGAGGCCCGTGCACCACTCCAGCACCATGACCCAGGGTTTGAGGGCCGATCACCCTTTCAGTGCCATGACCCGGGGTGTGAGAGCCAGCCACTCCTTCAGTGCCATGACCCGGGGTGTGACGGCCGGGCACCCCTTCAGCCCCATGTCCCGAGGTGTGAGGGCCGGTCACCCATTTAGGTCAATAACCAGGTGTGTGAGGGCTGGGCACACCTTCAGTGCCATGGCCAGGGGTGTGACGGCTGGGCACCGCTTCAGTGACATGACCCGGGGTGTGAAGACCGGGCACTCGTTTAGGTCTATGGTCAGGGGTGTGAGGGCCGGGCACCCCTTCAGTGCTATGACCTGGGGTGTGAGGGCCGAGCACCCTTTCAGTGCCATGAGCCGGGGTGTGAGAGGCAGCCACTCCTTCAGTGCCATGACCTGAAGTGTGACGGCCGGGAACCCCTTCAGCCCCATGTCCCGAGGTGTGAGGGCCGGGGACACCTTCAGTGCCATGGCCAGGGGTGTGAGGGCCGGGCACCCCTTGAGTGCCATGAAACGGGGTGTGAGGGCCGGGCAACCCTACAGAGCTATGAACCGGAGTGTGAGGGCCGGGCACCCCTTCACATGACGCGGGGTGTGAGGGCTGGGCACCTTTTCAGTGCCATGACCCGGGGTGTGAGGGCCGAGCTCGATTTCAGTGCCATGAATCGGGGTGTGAGGGCCGGGCACCCTTCCAGCACCCTGATCCGGGGTATGAGGGCCGGGCACCCCTTCAGTGCTATGACCCGTGGTGTGAGGGCCGGGCAACCTTTCAGTGACATGACACCGGGGTGTGAGGGCCTGGCACCCTTTCAATGACATGACCCAGATGTGTGGGCAGCGCACCCTTTCAGTGCCATAACCCGGGGTGTGAGGGCCTGTCACTCCTTCAGTGCTATGACCCGGGGTGCAAAGGCCGGGCACTCGTTTAGGTCTATGACCAGGGGGTGTGAGGGCTGGGCACCCCATCAGCACCATGACCCGGGGTGTGATGGCCGGAAACCGCTTCAACCCCATGACCCGGGGTGTGAGGGCCGGGCACCCCTCAGCCACCATGAACCGGGGTGTGAGGGCCGGGCACCCTTTCAGTGCCATGAATCCGGGTGTGAAAGCCGGGCACCAATTCAGCACCATGCCCCGGGGTGTTAGGGCCGGGCATCCCTTTAGTGACATAACCTGGGGTGTGCGGGCCGGGCACCCTTTCAGTGCCATGAATCGGGGTGTGAAAGCCGGGCACCCCTCCAGCACCATGACCCTGGAGTAGAGGCGGCACCCCTTTCAGTGATGACCGGGGTTTGAGGGCTGGGGCACCCTTCAGCACTATGACATGGGTGTGAGGTCACCCCTTTCAGTGCTATGACCAGACGGGCCGGGCACCCCTTCAGCCCCTATGTCCCCGAGGTGAGGGCCGGTCACTTTGGCTCTGAGGCCAACCAGGTGTGTGAGGGCCGGGCACACCTTCAGTGCCATGGCCAGGGGTGTGACGGCTGGGCACCGCTTCAGTGACATGACCCGGGGTGTGATGGCCGGTCACTCCTTCAGTGCCATGACCCGGGATGTGAGGGCCGGGCACTCGTTTAGGTCTATGGCGAGGGGTGTGAGGGCGGGCACCCCTTCAGTGCTATGACCTGGGGTGTGACGGCCGGGCACCCTTTCAGTGACATGACCCGGGGTGTGAAGGGCGGGTACCCCTTCAATGACATGACCCAGGGTGTGTGGGCCGGCCACCCGTTTAGGACTATAACCAGGTGTGTGAGGGCCGGGCACACCTTCAGTGCCATGGCCAGGGGTGTGACGGCAAGGCACCCCTTCAGTGACATGACTCGGTGTGTGAGGGCTGGCCATCCCTTCAGTGACATGACCCGGGGCATCAGTTACGGGCACCCCTTCAGTGCCATGAGCCGGAGTGTGAGGGCACGGGCACCCCTTGAGTGCCATGAAACGGGGTGTGAGGGCCGGGCACAACTACAGAGCTATGAACCGGGGTGTGAGGGCCGGGCACCCCTTCACATGACACGGGGTGTGAGGGCCGAGCACCCGTTTAGGTCTATAACCAGTTGTGTGAGGGCCGGGCACCCCTTTAGTGCCATGAGCCGGGGTGTGAGGGCCGGGCACCCCTTTAGTGCCATGAAACGGGGTGTGAGGGCCGGGCAACCC